>NC_048308.1:17334198-17420893 GCF_013100865.1 Trachemys scripta elegans | reverse complement strand
GGCAAGGGGGCTGCCCGAAGCCGAAGCGCTCGGGCAGCTCGGCTCTTAAACAGCCCCCTTGCCTCCGGACCCCAAGCCGCCGGCCGGGCACTTCCCCTCCCGGGCTCCGGCTGCTCTGCTCCGGGGGCGCAGGGTCCGGAGGCAAGGGGGTTGCCCGAAGCCGGAGCGCTCGGGCAGCTCGACTCAAACAGAGCCGAAGAGTCAGGGGAGGTGCACAGCAGCCGGAGCCTGGGAGGGAAAGTGCCCGGCCAGGGGCGCAGGGTCTGGAGGCATGGGAGCTGCCCGAAGCCTGAATGCTACCGGCTTCACGGTTTGCCGGGCAGCCTCAAAACCCTGCGCCCCTGGCTGGGCGCTTCCCCTCCTGGGCTCCAGTTGCGCTGGGGAAGCGCCGGCCGGGGGCGCAGGTCTGGAGGCTGCCCGGCAAACCGTGAAGCCAGTAGCGCTCGAGCAGCCCTTTTCACGTGGCTGGGAGGGAGGAGGGGAAGTTAGGGCGGGGACTTTGGGGAAGGGGCGGAGTTGAGGCGGGGCTGGGGTGGGAAAGGGGCGGGGCCAGTGCCCATGGAGTGTCCTCTTTTTTTATTTTTTAAATATGGTAACCCTATGAGAGTCTAATCAGATATTGTTTTATTTGACCATTAAAACGGCCAACTCTAGTCTATTGTTGTTTTTCTTAGAAGTCCTTTGGCCTTTTCTTTGGTTTTAATGTGAAATGCTTTCAATCAAATGAAAAGGTTAAAAGTTAGACAAATCTTTTCACAGTGCCTGGATGGTCTGAGCTCACCAGGCACAAAAAGAGAGTAAAACAAAAACAGCAGAGTTTGAACTTGAATAATAAAATCAGTGATGTGCGTAACACTGAGGAAAGGCAAATACTCTCAGCAAGCACGTAAAACAAAGGCGAGACCATTTTCAAAATTATAGAGGGGAAATAATACTAAGGTGCTCTAAACGTAGTGTCACTTGCAATTTCTTAGGGTATGTCTACACTGCAATTAGACACCCACGGGTGGCCTATGCCAGCTGACTCAGGCTTGGGCTAAGGGACTGTTGAATTGCAGCATACACGTTCAGGGGCTGCAGCTTGAGCTCTGGGACTCTCCCGCCACATGGGATCCTACAGTCCGGGCTCCAGCCTGAGCCCAAACGTCTACACTGCAATTAAATGGCCCCTCTGCCCGAGCCCGAGCCCAAGTCAACTGGCAGAGGCCAGCCGCAGGTTTTTAATTGCAACATAGACGTACCCTCAGAGACAAGTCATAGGCATTGGGATTGGGTCACCTAAGTGATCTTACTCTTTTTACATTTATACCGAATAGCAGAATAATAATAAATGTTTGGAAATATCAGTGTGCTTTTAGAACTGCTATCACAAACCTGAGCACATCTTTCTTTCCTACCCACCTCACTCACTTTTGATATACAGTGCAAGAACAAGTATTAAAAGATACAAATCTAATATACCGTGCTGCAAGGATTGTTTTCTTCCGGGCACACTGCACCTGCAGCCTCTCCCAAGGGCAGATAAGAAAATAAGCTATAATTATATATATTGATATAATTTAAGAGCAAGTTATATAAAATTGCCATGCTAAGCTTGCTCATTAACTAGCTGAAATGCCCTCTCTGGGATGCCTTTTTCCTTTCTTTTAAGAAATCCCAGGAGTCAGTTCTTAGTGTGTTTGTTATTTTACTTCATTTCTAAGTCTCTCAGCCACACAAAAAGCATTGTTCATATGCCAAGATGGATCTCAATATGTTTGCTCTAAATTATTACTAGATTGCCAGACCCTGTTTTCAAAACCAGTGGCTTGCTAAAGTAATTAGCAAGCTTCAAAATGTAGTAAAGACTGCATCTATTCAACTGTATAGTTCTGCAATACCTAATTAGGAAGAGTTAGCCTGCATAAAATACCCTTGTCAATGAAGGGTTATCTGACTAGTTCTTTTTTAATGACTGTTAGTATCAAATTAATAATGAAAACTATATATTTAACGAAAGACTTTAAATAAAGTCTACTAATGGTAATAATGAATCACAATATACAGAAGACCGAGATGCTTCCAAAGGAGTAACTGTCTATCTTTGAAGCACCCAGATGCAATTTCTCACTGAAATGCACAGCAAGACATAAGGAGAATGATGTGTATCGTAATGATCTGCCATACCGAAGACACTCAAATGCAGACCATTATTTGGTCAATTTAACTTTTTTGCATCTGTACTCAACTTTTTAAATTAAGGGTTTCCTTTTTCACTTATTTTTACACTTAGGATTACTCTATAGCTAAAAAATAGCAGTACTCGCTATATATTGGGCACACTGACTGATATACAGAATCTCTGATAAGGGACAGGTGGTGTACTTGGAATTATCTCAGTTCTTTCTCTGTAGGAAATCCCAGACACAAGCTGCACTCAAAAGAATGACTGAAAAGCCTTTTCTTTTTCATTTACGGAATAGTAGCAGAAGAGAAAGTAAGATGATCACCAGGAAAGGAGACTGATATAATTCAGTTCCCTAGAGAACAAGATAATAATCATTCTGCTTTATTAGTAGTACTTAAATCCAATCCTAAAAGCACTTACTTTAAACCTAACAGTACCCTAAAACATAACCAATCTTTCCCAGCTAAACTCACTGCAAACTGTTTGAATATAGCTATTATAGAGAGGAGATTTCAGTTCACAACTCAGAACTCTATTGATGTCTGAGGCGTTTACATTTCCTCCAGCTACATAAAGGACTGGGGCATAGACACTCTGGCTTAGCAGTCACAGCTGAACTGCTGACATCACTGCAACTCTGGCGTGAGCTGGGCACTGCCCGGCCACAGATGGCCTCCACCTTCTGGGGGGCTATCTTAATGTCCTGTGCGGAAATGATATACCCCCAAAATTCTATGGAGGATTGGTCACAAGGTACATTTTTCCAGTTTCAGATAGAGGCCGTGCTTCCACAGTCTTTCCAAGATCGAACAAACGTGGTAAAAATGCCACTCCAGGTTCTCTGAATATGGTGAAAATTCTGGCAGACTGTACACGATATAGACACTCCAAAATGACAGGCATGGCATAGCGGTTTCAGACTGTCAGCTGGTTTAAGGCCCAGGTAATCTATGCGGCGGTGTAGCACCCCATGCTTCTTAACAAAAAGGACCAAGAACCCCTGATGGGGAGGTGGAGCATGGGATGAAGCCTTGGCCAGTTTTCTCTGGATGTACACACAAAGGGTTGCCAGTTCTGGCTTGGACATTATATAGATTTGTCCATAAGGAGCCTTCACCCAGGCTTGCAGGACTATGGGGCAGTCATAATCCCAGTGTGGAGGTAGCGTGTCCACATTTTTCTTTTCAAAAATGTCCTCATAATCCTGATACTTATCAGGGAGATGGGGGCTCAGGCTGGGAGCAGTTCCTTCTGGCTAGCCATCATCATCAGGGGTTCCCCGACAGGTGCTGTCACCTCCAAATGGCTGCAGGGACAGGGCTGGCAGTATGCAGGCAGATCCTTTGGCAATGTTTAGAGTGGAAGCTGATTCTTTTCTCTCTCCGGGAGATGCAAGCCAGGTGACGCTGAGAATCAGAGGGAAGCATGGGGAATGAATCATACTGAGTTGAGGCAGCTCCCAATGTCCCTGGAGTACAGCCTCTAGGGATACTGTTTCCTATGTCACTGGCCCTGAGGACAGGAGAGATCCCATCGGTCATCTCCACAAGAATTGACATAAACTTTAACCAGAAGGAGATCTGTAGGGTTTTGGCAGCTTCGGCATCTACGAAATTATCAGTAGCCCCAGAACTGATCAAGGGAGTGGGGAATTGACCTGGCCCCATCTGCGGTATGTAACCCTATCTGTCCTTGGAAATGTGGAGAGGACCCACATGTCCCAGATCAGGTTTCCCTTGAATTCTGAAGCATAGTCCCCTGGGGATGCCCAGCCTGGGCCTCCATACAGCCTCGGCTTGCTTGTTTCCCAATTCCTCACTGGTGGCAATGTGAGGCAGTCCACCATGGTTAAGAGGCGAGGGCATGTCCTGGTGCTCTGCAACAAAAGCATAAATTATTGCACCATCGCCATTTCTTCTCTTCCAGGGGAAAGCATCGGTGGCCCAGAAAAACCTGCACAGGTTTGTGGTTGGGCCCGGGGTTTCTGGCATTGCATGTGGATGAGGCAGCAGCATGGTCCCTGCTTATCCTTTCACGCAGACAATTGTCAGTACAGAGAGAGAGAGGTCAATAAAAGCATCCAAGCTGATCATGGTCTCAGTGCAGGCTAGCTCATCCTTTATGTCCTCACTTAAGTCCACACCAAAACTGGTGTAGTTGAGCTGCTTCATTCCACTCAACGTCAACCGTGAGTCACCAGAACTGAGCAGCGCAGGAGGCAGTGGGCTGAGTGAGCATGATGCGGGTCATCAAAAATAGTGGGGGGAAATTGCAGGAAGGCATTCTAGTCAGTTAACACTGAGCTGTCCTGCTCCAGTGGGGGGAGGTCTAATCCAGCACTTCTCCAGCTAACAAGTCCCACCCTGGCCTGGTCAGTAGGTTACATTCAAGGGCGGAGCAGGAAAAGAAGACGACACTGGTTCAGGAACCCCCTGAACATCTGACAGTTCCCATCAGAAAGTTCAGGTGGCAGTACTCCGGGGCCCTCTTCAGAGGGCAGTGGCCCAGCCCAAGCCTGGACCACAGTCTTCTCTTTCTGGGACTACACTAGCTACTCACAGAGTGTCTGGTTTTCTACTATATGCTGCACCACTTGGGCCCATAGCACATGGTTCTCGGTTTGGAGTTGAGTGGCCCATTCCTGCAGATCTGGTACCCCTGGGTCCAGTGGGTGGTGACAGACCCATCCCTTTCAGATGCCTGCTAAGGGACTTCCGATGAGGGGGTCAAAAGGGTCTGAGCAAACTGAGAGTCCAGGGAGTAGGCAGTCTTGCCTGGTGGTCATAGCTGGGTTGGTGTCATCAAGTCCAAGATGGTAGTCAGCATACCGGGATCAGCAGAATCACTAGAGCCAGGATCAATAGGCAAGAGTCAGCGTCAGAGGCCAGAGATCATAGATCGTTACCAGGCTGGAAACAGGAGGCAAAAGTCAGGGTCAGAAATTGGAGATCAGCAAGCAAGGTGCAGTCTGGAGTCACTGCATACCAGAAGTCTGTGTAGTTGCCTCAACAATTTCCTGGGCTGCATTTCAGGATTAAATAGAGAGCCTGGGTCAATCAGAAGGCCAGAGGGTGCTGTCTCTGAACACTCTGAGCAATACTTCCTGCAATGTCTAATCTCCATCGTGTTCTTTGGCCACAGCTTTTCATAACCTTCTAGTAGCGATGTGGGAACGTCTGCTGTCCCACTGATCCCAGGTTTCAGACCCACGGGTCCTTACAAGGCAGGCTCATCCCTACCTTTTATTACTCTCACTATTTCTGTTGTTGTGCCTTTGTGCTTTCGGCACACTCACCACTACTCCTGGGACACACGGCTCCAGCTCTACCCATTCTCAGGACTCAGTTTATAGCTGCAGAAGGTGTCCCTCAGACCTGCCTTTCCCATAGCATCTAATGAAACAGACAACCATTCCTCTGCTGGACCATCCCATGTCATCATCCACTTCACTTATCACAGTTCAAATTGGGAAGAACTACCCAGGAAAGCAGACTTTAAAAACACAGATTCCAGGCATCTAATAGTTATTGACTGCACAGGACCACTACCTAGGTATGGGGTGGATGCAGACAACAAAAAGTGACATGAAGGGAAGTTGATGCTGATCAATGCAAAATCTGCCACTTACAAACAAACAAAACACAACCTCATTAGTGATGCTGCACCTGATATAGGCTGCATCACTGAGACTTGGCTGTATGACCCCTCAAGTTGTGCATTACCTCACCTCATTCCTACGAAACAAACCTGTAGCCAGACCAGGGCTGCTCACTCAGCTACAGTGACTCGTCCCTCAGACATGCTGCAGAAAGCTATCCTTGTGCAGGGCTCAGATCAGATGACCCCCAGGCACAGATATTTTCACTCTTACCGCCAGAGCCACAAGTTAGTCTGTGGAACAGCACCACTCAACTAGGAATCCTCCTGCTGCCTTGCTGTGTTACAGACTCCATAGACTTCCAGCCTGCCCCTGTTCTTGCCTGAGCCTTGTTCCAGCCTGCTTCAGCCTTGTCAGTGCCCTATTCCAACCTTGCTCCAGGCCTGCACCTGCCTCCTGACCCTGAGGCTCTTGGACTGACTCCAACCCAGCTTCAACCTTTGCCCTGCTTCTGGACTCTGACTTCAATCCTGATTTGGCTTGTTCTGACCCATGGCCTGTCTCCAGACCCCAGTTTCAGTGGTGCCCATGGCCCAGTCCTGACTCTATGTCTGGCTTCAACCCCTGTCCTCAACCATTGCTCCAACCACCAGCCCTGACCACCTAGAGCCTGACAATCCCTTAGGATACACAGCATATCACAGACCTAGACAAGACAAGAAGGCGGGCAGCTCTGTATTCATCTGCTCTGCAAACTTCAAATGCAAGAAAAGTACCTCAGATAAGACAACTTGATTTTAATTCACCCATCTGAAAGTAGAAACCAGAGGCAAAGCTAACAGGTTTTATGCTCATTTACAGATTGCCACAGATTACAGGATTCATAGAGAAGCTCACTGATACCTTATTGGTGATGGTGATAAATCTCCCAGGATGAGAAGTCTGGGGTATTTCAACATGCATACTAGCAACACCATAGATGCAAAAGTCCCAAAACTCATCTCCTCACTTGCCTCCCTAGAACTGTCACAGGTCATCTCTGGTCCAGTTCAGCAACCAGTCAGACCCTGGACCTGGTCTTCAGCCTAGATGTCAAGATTGAGGCCATCACAACCCAGGCACTGTCTTGGACAGATCATTTAAGGTAGTGATCCCAGACCCTCCATCTCCCAGGCAACAAGAAAGACCCATGACCCTGATTTGCTGGAGACCACAAAGACTTATAGACTCCAACAAATTCCAAAGCCTGATACAGCACTCCATCCACAGGATGCTCAAGCATGGGCTTGGAAACACCGAATTTGCAGGTGTAGGCTCCACCAGACCAGATTTACTATGCAGTGTAGACATAGCCTCTGTTACATCCTCCCAGCCCATTCCAAACCTATTTCATTCAGGGAAAGTGTCTGTCTCATTCCTGGGACCAGACATGCTGAGGAGCCAGTAGCAGCAACACATGTGCAAAGAGACGTGCACCACTTCTCTTCTGCAATTGGAAAACTGCACAGCCAAAGGGACACCTCTGTACTCCCTGCTAGGATCTACCCATCTGATGAAGATGAGTCCTGGCTCCTTGCCAGGCTCTGGTCTGGCACAACGTTGCTACATCAACTGAGAACAAATAGGAACACCATCCTTATTGCTGTAGAACTACTTCAAAACTCCTAAGAGCTAGTTAAAAATAATGCACAGAGATGAGGCAGTGATGGCAGAGAGAAGATGGAGGGGAATCGAAGCAGAGGGCTGATTTTAAACCAGGAAACATGAGGCTACATTTTTGCCCCCGGCCCCGTGAATCCCAAGGGCAGGCTGTAAAGTGATAAACTGGAAGCATGACTGAGCAGGGAGAAAGATATCCTCTCCCTTCATCCCAAGGTAGGGCTTTGAGTGCTACCTGATGTCAGCTGACAAGCTCGTTAGCAACAGCCAGCCAGGCTGACGGACCCAAAGCCATCTGCCCCAGCTGTTTCCTGCTCTGCTGATGTTATCATGCTGGCTCATCTGGGTACATTTGGTTGTTGTTTTTTAAATTCTGAATTAATTCATTCATATTTAAATATTCAGGTATGTTTTCTAAAGTGGGTGGGTGGAGACTGAGCATCTGGAGCGTGTGTGGAGCAGACTGAATGTCAAAGGAATGGAAAGTTAGGGGAGCTAGTGGGCAGCATTGCTAGAAAATGATCACTGGAAAAGCAAATTCCTTTTCACTACAGACTCAAAAAAGTGTAATTATATATTACTTACTTAGCAACACCAGTGTAATTAATTTGCAGCACTTTAGCTACCCAATACCTGGGTTGCTGTAACTGTAATTTAAATTTAATTGCAGCCTAATTTAATTTACAATAGGTGACCTACTTAGAGATTCTCTGAGACAGAGAAAGTGAGTACGTGCATGTACAAAATTTACAATCCCTGAAACAGAAAGATGGCTTTCTGGGCTCTCCTGACTCCACAGCCAAATGTATGCAAAAGTGAACGGACAGGAGACTGCACTGCTTAAGGCAGGTTGCATTCACTCAGTATTTGTAAGACGCAGTTCAGGTCACTTTTCACCTTCTTACAAAAGACAGTTCTACCAAAACACCATGCAAACTATATCCCCATTTAAGCAGACTGATATGCAATAGAGACTACTCACATGTATAGCAGTCCCCCATTTCGCAGCTTGAATATATGGAAACTCCCCATCCAGAATCGTGATGTGTTTCAGGGGCTTCTGTGTCACTGAAGAAGATTCCACCTCTCCCCAAGAAATATTTATCTTTCTTCAACTTATCCACCATTGCATCAACTAGTTGACAGCCTGGTAAATCCTGATCTGCCTGGAAAGAGTAAGATCCTTATGATAGTTGGAAACATTCTTCATACGTAGCAGACAAGAACCAATCAGATCAGACAACAATGGCCACCACAGTGGGGGCAGAGGCCTTGAGGACAAACAACTTCTCTGGAGTTATTTCAGACAAGTTCTAGAGGTGCTGCGGCAGCCTGCAAGTTAGACCCAGACCCTTTGCTGTCAAGGATCCATTGATGGCAGAAATTGTTAATGCCTTCATAGAGGGAGGCTAATGTGCTAGCTTGAGTGGTTAGGTTCTTACTCAAGATTATTATTAAATCATTTAACATTGATATAATATAGTAACACCCAGAGTCCCCAGTTGGGATCAAGATCCCTATTGTGCTTGGCACTGAGGTAGGCATCATAGGCGACGTGTAGGGGGAGCATGTGGGGTCAAGTGTCCCCCCCAGATTTCTGCTCACCCTGCCAGGGGGGAAAAGAGGGAGGCTCTGTCCTTCTCCCAGTGCCCCTGCCCCCGGCACCCAGGCCCGGGTGGGGAGTGGAAGGAGCAGGACCAGCCACTTCTCATGCTCGCCATTCTGGTTTGCTGCTCTGTGCAGTGTGTTGGTTGCCTGAGAGAAAGCCAGGCTGGGGTGGCAGCAGGCCAGCCCCCACCTGGGCCCAGCTGCTTGGCACGGGGGCCAAGCAAGCCAGAAATGTGCAGGGGAGTAGGGAGGCTCTGGCTCACTCAGCCCCTGTCTCTGGCAGCTGGGCCAGGGCAGGGAGCAGAGGGGGCAGTGAGGGCCCAGCTGCCAGGGAGAGCGGCTGAATGTTCCAGGGGGCTGGAGGCAAGGTAGGTGCAGCACAAAAAGGACAGAGCAACTGAGGCACGGAGCAGTCACCCAGCAGGCCAGTGGCTGAGCTAGGAATAGTCCCAGTTCAATGGTCCTTCCACTAGGCCACACGGTTGCTGTGTGATTCCTCGGTGCTCCTCCCCACTCCTGTACATTTTGTTACAGTGGAGTGGGGATAACGGTTGTGCTTTGAAATGTTTGCATTGTGTAGTTGCTAACAGGGCGGATGAGAGAAATCTCACCCATAGTCCATGGCCCAAAACCTTAACAGTTTTATTACATGATTGTTACAGTAACTTTAAGAGGCAAGAGAAGACTGATGTCTCTCTCTCCTTCTCCACTCCTAGCCCCACCATTCCCCACAACATGTAGCCCCACCACCATCACCATTTCCTCTTGCCCGTCCCAGTCCAGTGAAGTCATTAGCTGGCACTGTGGAAGCCATTAACAAGTAAGAAGTTGCTTCTTGCTCTCCTGCCCTATGCAGCTGTGTACACATATCACAGGCAGCAGCTTACTGGAAGGCCACACTCTACCTTGGTTACGTAGTCTGAGCTGCACACTGAGCTGGGCTCCTCACTCCTACTACCCACCATATCACAGGGTGGCACTGGCCCTTGAAAAGGAAGCAGGGTCAATGCACCTATGCCTTATCTGCAAACTCCAATTTGACCAATTAATTGGGTTTTAAAAAGGGTACCTGGGCCATATGGTGGAGACAGACCAGGTGAATCAGAATCAATCAGGAAGAAAGCAGATGAGAGCTGCAGGGCAATGAGGAAGAGGGCAGGTGAGCACTGCTAGAGACTGTATCATTAGCACCTAGGAGCAGGCTGGAGGCGGGAGAGCAGCAAGAGGGAGGTGCCTGTTATCTCTAAAAAGGAGAGCTGGAGCCAAAGGCCAGAGAGGGCTGAAGGCAGAAGAGGAGTGAAGAAGTTTACTCGCTAACATCGCCAGGGCTGGAGAGCTGGAGGAACCAGGAGAAGGCTAGGGAGAATGAGCGCTGCTCCCAGCAGAGCGGCTGGAGGAGTTCCTGCTGGGAATTGCAGGGTTGCACTCCACTTGGAAGGGTTGGGGTGGCTGTCCTGGTACAAGGAAGGGGAGAACTGACTGAGAATCTGGGAATGGTCAAAGATGCCAGTGTGCAGCATGTGCGTCTTTGTGGGATGAGACATGGGTGATTTTAGTGACTGTGCTGGGCGTGATGAATGGATTTTATATTGGGGCTCTTGATTATGGACTGTTTTTAACTATCTGCTGGTAATAAACTATGTTGATAGACTAGATGCTAAGCATGCATGGAGTTACTGTGTTACCTGAGAGTGGAAACTGTGAGGCGGGCATGTCTATCATGCTGTGGCCCGCTGCAGGAAAGCACTCCCAGCAAGGCTAACACAGGTCCTGTGATGAATAGGTAGTTTTCCAGATAGTTAGCTTCTCTCTCAGCACGTGCTCAGTGTAATCCATTAGGTGCATGAATAGACACATGGGCCTTAGTGTGCCGAACTGGAGAAGTAAACTTTTTCAAATAATGCTTTAATTTTTTTCCCCAAAGGGCAGGTGGGTGCCACACACTCTGTTGGAGCAATACTGAAGCATTAGACCCTGGTATGATGATCTGAGCCTTGGTCTGATCTCTATTCTATCTGTGACCCCCCAAAAAATTGCCAGAATATTTCAGCTCTAAGAAAAGGTATTTTCCCCTCGGGGACTTATCTCGTCAAATAGTCCCAAATTTGGATCAATGACCATATCCTCCGTGACCCGTCCCGGTGAAGCACACCAGATTTCAAGGCAATCTGTTAACCATGCAGCTTTTAGAGCACTCCAAACACTCAACCTTTAAACAGAAAGCTGATCTTAACCTTAACGATAGAAAAGCTACCTGTCCCTCTGCTATAATACTCCACAGTGTATGTAGTTAGAGTTGCCAGATTGTACTTATGCCCTAAGTACATACTGCAAGAGGGCTTTGTAGACACTAAATACTGGTACATGGAAAGACTCCTTTAGATCTTCTGAAAGAGAGGTCATAATAATTTCAGCTGCAATTACTAGAAAACCCTTTTAGTAAAATCCACTTAGACAACAGTACAATGTGCTACATTCTGTGTGCTGAATTCAGGCATGAATTTGTGTTTGAGGTAGAACCTCTCTTTTTGTATGTGAGTGTGTGTCTGTTGCTTTCAGTTTTAATAGTGGTTTGATGGATCAACACTTTCTTATTCTTTGTAATGATACGTGATGTAGCTATTTTGGATGAGACTGCTCCCCAAGTGTATTCTTGGGTGAGCCTAGACAAACTTCGTCAACACTATTCATTATTTTAATTGAGAGTTAAGCCACTGACTGATGTGTTATCTCAAATAGGGCTGGCCAAAAAACAATTCCATCTTGTGACATTTTTTGAGGTTCCACAATTTTTCTTACCAATGCAGAATAAAAATGAGACCTTTAGAAGTATCATGAAAAAGCCCACCCACCCCAGAACAGCCAGGTAATTAGACCCCCATCCTTGATGTGAGAGACCCACGTTCAAGTCCACGTTCTCCCTGTTTTGAAGCAAGAACTTGAACCTGGGTCCCCCACACCCTACCTGAGGTGCCCTAACCACCAGGCTATTCTGGGGCATATGCTCACATTTTCCAGGTGAAAATCTGTTACCATGAAACATTTTGGTTTCAATGAAAAAAGCTTCACTGAAAAATGTTCAACTCGCTCTAATCTCAAACTATTTTTAAACATGGGTTATCTGAATGCTGAAAAGGCCTCAATTCAGTAAAGTACTTAAGCACATATTTAAAGTTAAAGCTGTGCAGAAAGCTAAAGTGCTTTGTTGAATTAAGAAGAATGGATTTGAAGAGTTCTGAGTTCAATTCCCAGCTTTGCAACAGATTTCTTTAATAAATTACTTATGACCAGCTTTTTAGAAGTGCTCAGTAGCCTGACACGCCATCATTCATAATAGGCAGGGCCGACGAGAGGGGGGGGAAGCCGGTACAAATTACCAGGGCCCGGCGGTTCAGAAGGGGGCCCGGGGCTTCTCCCCCTTCTCGTCGGCCCTGTTTAGCCGGTCCGCCCTCGCTGCGGGGCCCGAAAACATTTTTTCACCGGGGCCCGAACCCACTCTCAGCAGCCCTGATAATAGGAGTGACTCATTCGAACACTTCTGAAAATCTGGCCACTTCGCTGAGCTTCCTAAATAGAGCTGGGTTCTTTGGCAAACTTGCTCCCAGTTGCAGGCACTGAACTCTTTTGAAAATCTAGCCTATAATCTGACTGTGCCTCAGTTCCAAGTTTGTAAAATGGAGATTCTACTTCCTTTCTCCTACCCTTTGTCTATCTTCTCTATTAGATTGCAAGCTCTTCAGGACAATGCCATCTGACTATCTGTGTGTACCACACTGCACAATGCGGACCTGATTTTGGTCAGCGCCTCTATGCAGTACCGAAATTCGAAACATTAATAAATGATACTTGTATCTAAGAAAGATCCACATGTTCCCAAATTTGAAGGGACTCTGGTTCCAAATTCATTCCTATGGTTTTAGTTCTAGCTTGCACCCAAAACTGGAAAGGGTGTATTTTCCAGTTGCAGTTCAGATGTGGCCAGAAAGCTCATTGAAACCCAGGATCACCCAGGATTTACAGTGTTTAGAGCCAAAATCTTGAGATAACACCTCACCGGATTTTAACTCCATTAATCTTCATTCCAGACCCTCTCCTGGTTCAGTCTCAAATGTGAACTCCACACCCTGCCCCTAAACCTGATCTGGATCCTAATCTTCACACTAGCTATTAAGGTGGGTTGGCCTATCACTGCCCAACACTATATTGTTGCATATTATATAGGATTTCTATTTTAATCTTTCCATTATAGAAGTCACCTGTGCACTCACAATAGCATGTAAGTGTGGTAACTACTTTTGAATGCTGTGTCCGCCACAAAGCCATATTGTATACAGCAGAGATCAGAGAGAAAACACACAAAACATATCATAGAGCTTTTGCATGAAAAGTCGGACTCCGATACTTTCCTGAATTATAATGACACCAACTGCTCTTTATCTGTTTCATTGATCCTGTCACAGGTTCAGATTTCTAAAGCCATTTGCAGGAAGATGATTTGAAGAGTCAATATTTTCAGGCATCAAAGAAAGATTTACCTGCTCTCCTTCTCCCTTTGCCCTATGTCACAGGGTGAGCTGGACCTGTAAGAGGAGTTCAGGTTCCATCTCTGACCTGTACCTGATTTCCCCCAGATCAAAGGAATTCTGGGTCTTGTATTGGCAGTGCAATCAGAATTGTAGGCTCAGAGCAAGGCTTGCTGGGAAGGAAGGAAGTAGAATAAAAATCAACCTACTTTCTCACTTGAGAGTGACCTGATCAAAGCAGTGAGTGCATAAACTAAATCAGAGCTATTCTTAGCCATAAGTTGCCAAGTACTTTTTTTCCTTTAGAACAGATTTTTGCTCTTCTAAAAATAATTTTTTGCTCATCTCCAGTTACTTTGTGTTGTTTCTTCTTAGAAGTGAAGAGGTAAATTAACCACATGAATGTGGGGTAAGAGAGCAAAGAATCAAGAGTAGCACCACATAAATTTAAGTACTCTGAAAGCACTTCATACTCTTTGCATGTATGTTTCCATGTAACCTGGTGGTACTATTCCAACAGGGAATAAATGTCAAACCCTAGGGAGTAGCCGGTCTTCCTTTTATTCTCTATATTTCTTTTCTTTAAGAGCACACTTGTTTTCCACCAGTTTTTCAATGGCAAGTTTAATCTCTTCAGCGGTGCACACTGTAGGGAGGTGATTGTTCAAAAGAGTGCTGTTATTACAGAATGGCAGGATAATAGAATCCCAGCCATAATTCTCTATTATTTGGAGTGAACTGGTGATTTTGGAGATTTACATTTTGTTTCCTAAAGTGAGATCAGTGCTGCATAGAATCAGCCCACTGAAAATAAATGACATCTCTGTTTTGCACACCTCACTGTCAGCTGACTGAGAATTGACTCCAATTTTGTTCTGGCAGTACGTTACTCAGGCTTTAAAGAAGAAAAGAAAGAAAGTGGTCATTTTAATGGATGAAACACTGGCCTTTCGTCTGTGGGATAGCTGAAGATTAACCTGCCCTCCCAACTGAAAGGCTGTTTGGTGGTCTCAGATGCAGTGACTGATTTCTCTTACCTGTAAAATAAAATGGTCCCATCTAGTCCCCTCTGAGTTCAGGCAGGCCATGGTTTGCTTGTAGATTTCATATAAGATACAGAGTTGGGATCCTGGCTTAGGATACAGGTGATAATGAATTTAATGGTTTCCTTCTCTTCCGTCCCAATTTGTGCACATCACAGAATCACTGTTACAAGTTGGCATGATTAACAATCTCTGTTCTCAAGGGCAGACCCATCCTGGAAGAGCAGGGATGTCACAGGTCAGAATAAAGTTAGAAATTAAAATTGCTTTAAAAAATCAATAGGGTGCTAAGACAAGTGCACTGTTCCCAGCATAGCAATTCCAGAAAGCAATCATGTTGTGCACTGCTCCCGGTGAGGGTCTATTTTTCCCTTCCAAGAGAAAAAACAAAACAAGCCAAAAAACAAAAGAACAAAAATAAAGCATATGCTTTAGACTGGGTATTCATGCAATTTGTTTTGTTTTGGAATAGGAAATTTAATCAACAATTCTTTGCCTATCCCTTTTTGGTTTAATTATAGCCGGTGCACTAGGTACATCCCAGATGCGTAACCATGATTACACTCACATACCACTCAGAAGGCAAAGAGCAACTTCCACCTACCTTCAATACATTCATATTAGGCTGTTTTAGTGAACTAAATGTAAGTGCATAGTCTGCCACCTCGTGGAGGCTACAAGCAAAACTCACCTTCTATTAGCTAGACAGTATTTAAAGCTCAGGTTATTGTGTAATAGATTTCTTCTCCCTCACTAAAAAGGTGAAGAGGGCTAAAGAAGTCAAGTCAGCTAAATGAAAGCAAGTAGCTCACATGACAATATAGTCTGCCTGCTTTCCCTCCCCAGTTCTAACAGTTTATGGAAGTTGGACAGTTTGGGAAGCTTCCCTTGTCAGTGAGCTTGCCCAAAATGCTAAAGTTTTCCTGTTTCATTATGGCCAGAGTGAGCCCAGGCCTGGCAAAAAGAGTCATTGGAGAGTATAAAAATCAAAATTAATGCATTAAATGCCTAAATGATATTATATTATACCTGTCTAATCAAGTCAGTAGATGCTTGAGCAGTCGGCCAAGAGTTATGAGAAGAATGTTGCTGATGAGATGAGATAGAGAGGCATAGACATACCACATACAGTATGTCCCAGGGAGCCCATCCTTCAGCCATTAGGCATATTTTATATTTGTAGTGCAGTAGTGCCTAAAAGTCACACCATTTCAGCTCCTGTTTTCTAAGCCTAGGACAAACACACGCTGCCTCCACTCACCACCTACATGGGAGCACATTCTTCCTCATCCCTAATCAGCTACAATGTGCATTGCTCCCACATAGCTGGAACAGTCTCTGCTGTCACAGCAGGAAGCAAAGCTGGTCCATGCCTTGATTCAGGGAAGCACTCCATTTGGTTCCAGGCTGAGAAGAGAACATAAGTGTCCTTGGCAGTTAGTATAAAAAAGCTTGGTGACTTACTGCCAGGGAACAGTAAGACAAATAACCAAATATAAACAGACAAAACTCAAGGCCCTTATTCCAGCAGGAGAAAAATAACCTTTTAGTTCCATGGCACTGGGACCCTTCCTCCACCGTAGGACCAATTAGGCTCCCTGCAGGGAGGCTATTCCTCCACAACCTGGAAGAACCCTTATACACAGTTGCCTCCACCTTTTATGGAAGTTCTTAGCCACAACTAGAGGTCCTTCCCTTCAGAATTGAGAGGCAGGACTGTATCTGCTGGGTAGGGCTGGTCCCAGTGTAATTTGCTTCCCCACACCAGGCCAGCACAAGGAGAAATCACGTGTGGCTCCATCTCAATGGCCAGTACCAACCCACAGTGCATATTGAGACCAACGTCCTGCTCACACATAATGTTAAGTCACATACAGGTGATCTACAAAGGGGGAAAAGAATGGGCTTGAGTTACCAGAATCCTGTTATGGGAGAAAAGAAGCACAATAAGGGAGAATAGTGGGAAGAAGCCCTGAGGGGCCAAGTTGTTCCCTCCAGTGGAGATACCTGAAGAAGGGAGCTAAGGGGACAGAAAACTCCACTTGGTTCACCTCACTGACTTGCAGAGTACTTGGACACTCTTCTCCTGCACAGGTGAATCTGGGCTTCAACCTCTTCCACCTTCCACTTATCTCCTCAGGGAGGACGTTGTAGCAAACGCAATGGCCCAGAATCAGCACCCTGGATTCCCCTGGGTTGTAGGGTAGGTAGCCTGAGGGGCATTTGCTGTTGCAGTTTACAGAAGTGGGTAGTTGGCTAGAGATTCAGCTACCTCTTTGGTCTGGGTTCTTATAGGCCTCAGCCCTACATAGGCATCTACGTTCTACATAGGCAGATCCCTGTACCCATCTGAACCCCCACTGTAAGGATGTAGGGGTCCATCCACAGCACCTGACTGCAGAATCAGTGACTTAGTGGTTCCCCGTAGCAGGGGAACAGAAAAGTCTGAGAGCTCAAGAATTCAGGAAAACTGACTAAATAAAAAGCAGACTCCTAAATCCTACATTCAGCGCTTTGTAGCTCACTTGGCTATTCAGTGCTTAAATGCTCATCCCTGTGTAATAAAAACAAAAACAAAATGATCTGAGAAGATCACACAGTATATTCTTTGTCATGTCCCATAATCAGTTGCCATCAGTTCCGAATGCAACTGAAATCAAAGACTAAACTGTAATAAGAGAGCCTGCAGCCCTATGTCTGTGTATCATTTATCTCAGCCCAACGTGTGCTCAGTCTCTGGGAAGATTCTACAGGTTGCACCAAGGTGCTAGCATTTGCAGCCCTCTTATCTTCATACTTTTGAATGTTTCCCAGGGGATCTTTTCTAAGTTGTATGGTCAGTTTTTGGAAGGAAATGATAGCTGTGTTCAGCTTCCATGTATGGTGAAAAATTGCTTCCTTTAGTTATTGTGCCAAGATAGGCAGGAAAATACTTATGCTTGTCTTCCAAGGATACGATCATTATCAGCCTTAAGTAAAAGTGGCACAGAAAGTGCCTGAAATATTTTAAAGGGGAAGCCTACATGTTGCCATCACATGCTACTGAAACAGTCTCATCTCTCCCTGTTTATTTTTGAATGTCCCTCCTGAAAATGCCAAAAAGAGGGGAGTGGGTTGTTATTAATTTGCTACTCTACTCAGAAAACAGCCCAAAAAATGGTAGCAGCTATCTCACCTTGGGATGGGACTGGTGGGGTGGAATGGCTGGCTTAGCCAGAATCCCTACAGAGGCTTTGGTAAAGTGCAGGCTGGAGAGCAAGTTTCTATGCCCTTTAGTAGGATGCAGCATGCATCTTTCCCTTACATCCTCCAACTAAACCCTGCTGCCTGGAGCGGCAGAAGGCAGATCCATGGAAGTGCTGGACATGCATGGCACCTGCATTCTCAAACCTGACTGTGGCTAACCCCTGAGCTGAGGTGCAAAGGGAGTGAGGAGAAACCTGGCACCCTCTCGGTCTTGTACTTTCACACAGAGCCAACCACAACCAGGCCCGGAGTGACTTACTGGAGAGCCAGTTCAGACATATGCAGATACAGTCAGATGTATAAAGCGCTTGCTAAATTCTAGGTTTGGACATAGACACAGCTGGGAGCTTGGTAATGGCATATGGAGCTCATTGGTTTAAATCCATCCCAAGGCCTTTGTGACTGAAAGTTATACCTAGTTTGACAGCAATACAAGGTGCAGCCCAGAGAATCTCCTGAAAAGCCATTTCTACAACCACACCTACAAGAAATGAGCTAGCAATTATAGTTATTTCTACTGAGATATAGAACAACAAATTCTTTATTTTCCCATGCTGCAGACTAGCCTTTGCAGAGTGTTTGTATCCTCTTATTGATGGTTCTCTTCTACTTCTTCCCCCTACACTTCCCTATTGTTCTATTAGCTTGCCCCAGATCCCCCTTTATTTTGTCATGTCTAAAATCATATTGTCAGCATTCTGAGGCAGAGACCAAACTTTCTTATCTGTATTGTGAAGTGACTAGTATATTTCCAGCATAAATAACAACAAGAGAAAGAAGACTGATTAATTCAGAGCACATTGTAGAATGTATAAAGGTTAGCAAGTGTAATGCCTGAGCGCCTATATGTTCAAGGACAGTAACTTATGGCAAGGTTACTCGGGGACCTTTAAGGACCAAAAGATAAATGAGGTTGGAGTCCTGATTGCTTAAGCAAATAGAATTTAGGCTCCAGCTGCCCATCAGTAGTAAATAAGTACCTAAGTGAAAGGGGCAGTTTGTCATGGAGTAAGTGGCCATTTTTCAAAGGCGTTATACTATTTGGCTTTCAAAGTCAGAAAGAATCAGTAAAGGCATCAAATATGTATCCTACTATACTGAGGGGTCTTTGGGTGGGGTTTAATTTCTGTTAGATGAGGGGAGAACTGAGAGTTTTTCTCCTCTTGGGGTAATATGGTCTCTCTCAGCTGTAAGACAGCTCTTGTGACCAGAAAAGTGACCAGCTGTAGGACTGCTCCATCCTTGATTAGTCTCCATGAGACGGGAACTGGGTGGAGCAGCAAAAGATGCCAGAAGAGAAAGATGGTGTGGAATGTGTGGAAACTACATTATTATACCCCTGCTTCAGAAGCACTCTCTAACCACAGCCAGTTCTTTCTCTTTATACTCTTTTGAAACCATCAGACCAGATCCATCACAAGTAGACTCTGGACTTCCTCAGAGAGGCAAAAGTACAATGCCAGTACCTTACCATCTGTATACTGCATTCAGAATTTATAGACTGGACTCATAAAATAACCTAAAGAGACAAATCTGTACACAATTTCCAAGTACTTCCAGCTACAGACGAAGGCAACTAGTGTTCATGACAAGTCACGTTACAAACACCACCACAAATCTGTGCAAAGCTATAAGCACTATGTAAACAATCTCTACAAAGTTTTTATCATGACTCGTGAACATGTTTAACAATTAAATTATTGGATTAGACTCAGACTAACTGAATCTGGCTAAGGGTTTAGAATGGGGAGCTTAAAAAAAATCACACTTCTTGTATCAGAGCAAATCCCTTTTTTTAAAAGGGCTTGTGTCTGACTGATAAATGAGAATAACTGATAAAAACCTGTTAGAAGCTTAAATGTTCTATTCAGTTCTTAAGCCTATTCTTCAGGCAACTAATAGTTCCCCAGACCTGGTGGTGTGAATTTTCCTACCACCGTTTCTTAATTACACATGCACTGACAGAAAGAGAATTGTGTGATTCCAGCCTCCAGATTACATTATCCGACAAACATGACAGGCTCAATCTTAAAATGGAACAGTATCTGGTTAGACTAAACAGTAGTGGTACAAGGTTATAGTCACAGAGCAGGAAAGCTATTAATGGACTGTTACTGCAGTCAGTTATGAGGACAATACTTTATAAGTTGAAGCAGGTCAAAATTTTTGTTCGAAAGTGTTTTTCAGTGAAAAAAAATGGCTTTTTCTAAACAAAATTTTTCTGAGAATGTCAGTTTCATTAGAAATTTTCCATTTGTTTTTCAACGAGCAACTGATAAACTGATAACTAATTTTTTTTTTGTTCAGTTTTACATTTCCTCCCTTTTTCTGTTTTGCCAATGGAGAAAGAAAAAAATGGGGGAAGGGGACAAAAATCTCAAAAAACCAATGAGGTTTTACAGCAGAGGAAAGATTCTTATCTTACACAAAATCCAACATGTAAAAGGAGAAAATAACCATTTTAATAAGGTATAATTATTGATTAGACTCAATATACTAGCCTGGGAAAAAATCATTTTCTAAAATTACAAGAATTTACTATTTATTAAACATGTCACCCAAGCATCAAAATATTAAGGTAACTAAGAGGTGGTCTAGTATATAAAACGGTACAAAGAGAGCATTGCAAGCAACTTCCTTGCAGTGTGATTAATCAAAGCCAATTGCATTGTTAGTGTCCTCCTGCTCATCCTCATTGCTAGCACATGTAAGAACTGAAGTTGCCATTTCCCCATAAGGTGTGAAGAAAGTGTCCATGAATGGTAATCCATGTCAGCTTCTAATGGCCACAGTTTTTGTAGGAGAGCTCTCTCTCACTTTATAGCACCTCAAAGGTTTCCAAGACTGGAGATCTTAAAGCAGAAAGTGGTTCCTTAGGCATTGACAGGCCTCTGAATTTGTTTACAGTTGCTATCACATCCGATGTGAAATTATTCTTGTCTACCTTCTCTTCAGAACAATGCTAAGTGATGTGCTCCTTGAACACACTTGACTGACAAAGACTTTGGCAAAAAGAGAGAAGGATCAGATGCAACACCAACAAGACCCCGGTCATTGGTGGGCAGGATCGAACCTGGGGGCCTCTGGAGCTTAGTGCATGAGCTTCTACTGCATGAGCTAAAAGCCACGTGGCTCTTAGTTAAGGCTGAAGCCGTCTCATTAATCTCTAAGTGGTCTCAGTGCCACTAGAGGGGGACAGAGCACCACATCTACGAGGTTGTGGGTTACACAGACACTAAGCATATAATATCAATGGAGACAAAAGTAAGCAGACTTTATTGTCCCAAACTTACTGGGAGGTAAATACTTACCCTAGGGCCTTACAGAATACCCACATAAATCAATGGTAAGACTCTGATTTCAATGGGCATTGGATCAGGCCTTAAGTGAAGATGAAGCTTTTCCACCCTGACTCCCAACAGCCCACCTCACTCATCCTCAGCAACCTGCCTGGCCTCCCATCATTGTCAATTTTTTCTTCCAAAAGGGGAATCTCATTTTTGATCAATTTCCTCTAGCTGGCATTTTGAAATACTTGCCATAACCCAGAGTCCTTTGCATTGAATGAAACAATGCTTCAAAGGAAACATCCATCACAGAAGATTTTGGAGTACCTTTGCGACTGAAGTAGTTTGTAGCATATGGCAGAACAGAAACCAGGAGACGCATTTTGGAGGGGAAACCCAGAATGAACAAACTCCACAACCAGACACCAGCTTAGGGATGTCCTTTTGGTGAGGGATTATGCTGAGACTTTTATTTTCCAGCAGTGCCCCCTTAAGTGGTAGGTGACTGCCTACTTCGCTATGTGAAAGGCTTCCCCCTATGAAGATGGAGAAGCTGAATCCTTATATATCTGGCAGATCATTTCCATCCTTTCAGCTTCTTGGAGCTGCTAAAGCTTTGTTTTCACCAAGTCGAGTTGTTGGAAACAGATGGGCAGGAATACTGAAAGGGAAGGGATAAGCAATTCTCTGTATTTCCCGCTAGTTCAACTACGCCCCCTAATCTGTGTGTTACAACTGTGGTAAGAGGGGCCTACTTTCCAAGGGATTTACAACATAAAACCTTGTGCAATAGGTTCAAAAGCACCTATGTCACTTAGGAGCACAAGTCCCATTGAAAATATTACCCTTCCTATTTTAAATATAAATTTATAAACCCCTCAGTTAATATTCCCTTTTTCACAAACAAAACTGTATAGTAGGAAGGCATTTGGATTCCCTAACTTCATGCTACCTGATTAACAGTGATGTGCTAGGGACAACGTCATTGGTGTAGATTGGATTCAACAAGTTTGACCTAAGATAGCAGCAGAGGTTGTGCAGTTTTGTGCCAAGATCTGACAACACTAGATCAGGCTCTTTAGCAAGCTCTTCTGAAGAAAGAATAAAAGGGAAGAGGTGGGAGAATTGGAAGGCAATAGCAGACTTCACTAGCTATCAGAACTGTGTGTAGTTGGAATGCCTCCAACCTTCGAAGCTGAGGATTAGGATAAAAAAAAATCACATTGAATTGCTCTGTCTTTTGGCATCACTGCAACTTCTAGAAAAACTAAACTAAGGCACAAATAAGAGACAAATCTTTGAGGAAGTCTAACGACAAGTCTAGTCTGCTTAGCAGCCATGCCACTCCCTTAGTCTGTTAATTAGAGACATCACATTCCCCACACACTCCACAGCAGCACCTTCCAACAAACTCGCTGCTTTACACTGGTTCTGGTAATGGGATGCAGGTATCCTGTCTTACTCTTTCCCTTAATCTCCTGAGGGATTTAGTTTGGATCTTAGTTTCATAAGCAGACATTCTGGGTAACTGGCACCCCAGGGAACCATGAGGGTCTCATTTTGGGTTCCCCTGGGTTATGCCACCCACCACATTCATCTATGCAATTGTTATGGGAGACTTCACCAGGTGGCTCTGTTGGACAGTCTTCTGAATTCTTTTTCTTAGGGTGTAAGCAAGTCCAAACTCTTGGGAAGATAAGCTTTGTTGTTGTTAGGCTGGGGTTGTGCAATACTGTTTGTGGAGGCAGCTTCAGGAGAGACGGATCTGTATGAGCAGTAGAAATGTTTGCTATATATTTGGGCTACGATGAGAGTCAATTCTTGAGGCAGAGTCATTGGGAACTGGGCATTGGTGTTGGGCTGAGATTTCTCTTTCACCTAGATAGTTAGATACCTTAACATCCCAGGATAACATAGCTTCCACAAGAGTGCACTGCTCTGTCCTTTCCCTGTACAACTGCTCCAAACTCCTTGTTACTTCTTCTTTGAGGGTTACTAAATATGCAGAACAGGAATTTGTATAAATTACTGTGTACAGTGTTCGGTTAATTTATTCTGGAAAACAGCCAAATGATGCCATAGACTGAGTGTATGGCTTTACCCTCTCCTTGCCCAGACAAAACAAAAATGTGTGGATGACTAAAGATGTAGAGTTCACACTGAGGTGCTACCTGGAGGAGAAGAGGATATGATGCCATGTTGTCCCTCCCACTTCCCCCCCCCCCCCCCATCTTTTCATCTCATCTGTTGGAAACAGTAGAGGGGATGTCAGGAATTAATGAGGGAATTAAGACAGGGAAGAAAGGAAAAGCAAAATTTGTCAGATTTCTTCATCATATCCTGGTTATGTATTGAGATGATTAAAAATAATTACTCACTTATATTTACTTCTCAGATCATGCCTGAAACAGTTTAAAGCAGAGGTCTTCAATCTGTGGGGTAGGCTGCCATAGGGGAGCGCACAGTAACATTTTGGGGGGGCATGCGGCTGGGGCCCAGAGCAGCCTCCACAGTGGGCGGGGAGGGAGCACTGCCCAGCTCCACTCCTGGCCCCAGCCCTGCTGCCAGCCCCACGCCCGGGGTCCCGGCTGCTGGCCCTATCCCTGGGGATCCGCTCCCTCCCCCCACCCGCAGCTGTGGCCACAGCTTCGGCCCTCTTACCCCTGTTCGTGTCCCCTCCTCCCGGAGCCGCGTCCCCACTCCCAGCACCATGGGGGGGATGCAGACAGGAATGGGGGGGTGTGGCGTAAAAAGTTTGGGGACCACTGGTTTAAAGAGACAGAAGGTTATACTGACATGATGTTGACTAATATAGTTTATTTTAATAATTAAAATATGAGATTAGGCAGGACTAGAACAAGTGAAAAAGAAATTAAAGCAGCTGAACATCACTTACATATAATGAAAACATCTCAAATAATGTCAGATTGGGAAGCATTATTGAAATGCTCATCTCTGGAAATGAAAATTCTAAGCCAAATTCATTCCTTTTCAGATATAGACTGATAAGGAAACATGGCTTTTAGGGCCACTTTTTCCTTCTCAGGCTTTTTTACTCAATGTAAAGGGGATGGAGTGGGGATGAGGATCTCACCCCTTGTTTCAAGAAAATGTTTGTGCTTAAGTCCATCCCTTTTCAGGAAAGCACTAAAGCACGTGTAGATGGTTAAGTGTCCTTCCTAAATATGGATAGTTCCTGAACTGGGGCCAAAGTCAATACATTGCTTTTTGTAATCAAAAAGTATGAAGTCTGGGTTAAGGCTGTACATGAAGTAAGCCACCTCTCAAACATTTGAGGGTTTTCATGGAACAATGGCAGAGCCATTGGCTCTGAGGAGTCTGGCTTGACCTCCTACTGAGTAGATCAAACAGTTTTTTGATAAGCAGGGCCAAAATCCCAGGGACTGACATATACAAATGAATTCTGGCTGGACAAAACGGGAGTAGGCAGTTGTTGGGGAGCCGTTCAGAGAAACCAGATTGACACAGGCACTTGCCGCGGTGTCTGAAGAAGCTTGGCCTGACTAGGTCACTATCACAGAATGGGGGAGCTTTGGAAAGGCATGCCTGAGGACTGTTGTCTTCAAGTCTCTTTTTCTCTAAATGCTTTGTTCCTGCTCGTAAAATTAACAATACTTGGTTTTAAGAAGGCTGTCTGCTCAGATTCCCAAAGGAAAGAATAGCAGGTGCTGAACTCGGTCAGATCTGCTAGGTAAGTATAGTCAATACAAAGGATACATAGCCTAGGGCCTAGTCTAAAAGTGGGCGAATTGCAAAAATCCACACTGGAAAGGTAAAGGCATGAGGCCAGATATCTGAGGGGTGCGCTCGGAGAGACCAGACAGAGGGCAGAGCTGCAGCTAGCCCAGTAATCATGACACCAAGTCTGAATTTTTCCCTGTGCTACTTCATAAGCCTTTTATTTATACGTTATGAACAAGTTTAGAGAGCAGAACTGTTCAAAAAAAAAATTATAATGAGGCCAGATAAACAGAACAGCGAATCAAATTGGATTTGTCAGTACAATTACAAAACTACATCTCAGTGCTTTGAGCTGAATCAATATTGCAGATTAGAATATTAATATTTGTTTATATGATGGCTTTACTACAGAGAACACTGAATAAGAGTATTGCAGTCAGCATCTATGAGTAGTGCGCTTGATTCTCTACTGCCTGGCTCCTTTTGCACTCATGTACAGGAGTGCCGGAACACGGGGAGCTCAGGGGGCCATGGCCCTCCCACTTTTTACCAGTTGTAAGGGTGAGCGACAGGGGGAGGGGCAGAGAGGAGCTAGCGGGGAGCAGAGCTTTAGGGTCAAGAGGCGGTGCGAGGGCAGGGAGAAGGGGCAGGGTCTCGGGGTGGCATGGCATGGGGGCAGGGCCACAGTTCAGGCACCTGGTGGCCCCCACATATTTTTAGGGTGCTTCCGCCACTTCTGGTCATGTACACCTGTGCAAAGTGAATGTAAAAGATGTGCTTCACTTCAGAAGTTATGAGCCTGATCCAGGAATCACTGGGTAAAATTCTATGGCCTGTGTTATGCAGGAGTCAGACTAGATGGTCATAATGGTCACTTCTAGCTTTAAAAATAATCTATGAAAACCCTACCAAACAAGAATGGTAGCATTTTTACATCAACTGCTCATAGGGTAGATAGCAGTGCAGAATCAGGTATTTTGGTGATTTGGTTTTTGTTGGTTGTTGTTGCTATGTTGTGGGTTTTCTTCCCCCTTTCCCATTAAAGACCTGACTGGAGTGATTAGATTTACACTGGTGTCAGTGACAGCAGAATTCAACCCAAAACGCAATGTGTGGTTTAGAGAACCTAGTTCTATCAAAATTCAATTCCGTTCTTCTAACTGTTGGGGTCAAATTTACCCTTGAACACTTGCACGTTGGCTTCAATGAGTGGCCTCTCCTCAACATTGCTGAGTGCAGAATTTGGCCCTTTGTGTTTAGATGTCCAAATTGAACCTTTAAAGCTTGAGCCACTGCCAAGTTCACAGTAGCAGCAACGCTTTCCCTCTTTAATAGAAAGTACAAAAGTCAAAGTATCTCAAATAAGCTTGTTCTGCACATTATATGGAAAGCATCTGCAAACATGTTGAATATTAATGCTGAATAGTATTGGCCTGCACAAAACAAACAGAATTAAGTTTTTTCAGGCTGGGTATTTCCAAGTAAGAAAATTGCCCAATAACTCTTCTGCAACATGTATAATTTGCATAACCAAGAGATGGCAGCACTCCATCAACCATTTACTTGCTGCATTCATTTGAAATGTAATTATGTGCCTGTAGGCACTGTGCCTCAAGTATGAACAATACTATGAGGACTGAAAATAATGTATTACCATAACAAATGGAACTAGGCCAAACCTTTTAAAAGCATATTTTTCCCTTACAAAGACCTGTGATGAAGAAATTCATTCACCAGCAAATTAATTATTATCTCTGCCTGCACTAAGAATAGGGCTATATGGGGAGGCCAAGTAGCCTTCATGACACCAGAATATAAGATATACATTTTCAAAACACGTGTCCAAGATTAAATGTGATTTAACTCCACTTTCATAACGACATAATATTTACATATCAAACACTGTATTTGCATCCTGGTACTCAGAATGCTAGAGCAGCCCACAGCTATTTCACAGCAACAGGGGATTTTGATCCCTGGAAATTATCTGGAAGATCTGCGCACATTATTTAGGACATAATTCTGTAAGGTGCTGAGCACCTGTTGAGTGTCTTCCAACAGGCTGACTTTGAAAGGCGTTAAGAGTGCTCAGTTTCTTGAAGAGGCATTCAGCACTTCACAGGATGAGGCATCTACCAGGGGGCCTTTGCTAACAATGATAGTGAAAAGATTTCCCCATTGTGGATCCCATTATCTTTCTATAAAAGTCTAGAGAATCTATAGAAAAACCCATAAAATCTGTTTAAAAGAGAAAGCGAACAGTACAGAATCATCCTCCCCAGTAGCATGGCAGGGATGTCAATTAAGAATAGAATATAATGTGGCCAATAACAGGAAAGAAAGTAAAAGTCAGACAGAAGGTGAGAGGGAGTGTTAAGAGATAAAATGTTCTTTTTGTTGATCGATTGGTTTGTTATTACGCACTGTAAGACACTAGTAAGAGAGAGCTGGAAACAAGAACCTATGCAGAACATGAAACACAGTTAAAGTAACCATTTTCACCTATTTTTTCCTCCCCTTAAAGATTTATTTTCTAGTGGCAGCACTCAGAGAGAACATAAATTTGGTTTATAATCTAGAAGAAAGCTCAGAGAAGAAAGGCACAAACACTGCCCACATTTGCATGGTAAAACACAATTACAGTGGTCATTAGTGTTGGTTGCATTATTTATTGTAAAAAAAATTATCCAACCTGTTTAGCTCTTGTTTCAATTTGGGAATCTTTCTAACCTGATCCTGGTTCTGCCTGGTTATTTGTTAGTAGTTGCAGAATAGTATATGCAAACAAATTTCAGCCAATAGGCAGTTCATGAACTCTTCAATTTAACAATTTGCCATTTGCTGAGAGAGAGAGAGAGAGCACAAGCATGTGTTTGAGAGAGAAAGAGAGACTGGTCTTCTAAATCATGGGGCATTGTTTCCATTTTCTAATTGAATGACTGAAAGTGGTTCATCAGGAGAATAATAAATAACTAATGATGAGAAGAGAGTATAGCCAAGATCAAATGCACTTATAGTCTGAACTGCTAAAATTAATGAAACTTTTGGGATTCACAAACATTTTCACAAATGACAATCACCAGAATACTCATGAACAAAGAGTAACATGACCCCTTACAAGTTGGTGGAATGAACTCAACACACTCATTTATGAAAATATTTGCTACTCCCTTTCTGTATTATTCCACAAGCTCTAATCATGGTTGCTGCCAACAAGATCTGATTATCCTCTCAGCTGATATTGAGTATCAGTGGAAGTCTATACAGCAAACAAGAGCAGTAGAGCATAAATGCCTCCTAATGACTATTTGCATCTGGCATGAAACCTGAAGAAGCCAATATCGACTGTGGAACTATTTGCTCTTAACAAGCTAGTTTTGCTTGAGTTACAATAAAAGTGTGCAGAGTCCTATCTGAAACCCATGTTGCTATATACATAGTCACAAGTAGCTGTTTATATACTGTAAATATATTGTTGGTTGCCGACCTGAAAAAACCTATTATAACCTATTATAACAACAAGCCTATTATAACCATGCCTGATACAAAGGGCCCACATTCTCTTCATATTTATCCACTCTCCATGCTGTTAAGATACAGAGACAGGAATACTACCAGGTCACTGGTGAACAAGAGGTTAACTGAAGCCCAGCCACTCCCTTCCCATGCACAGATGCTCAAAGGAAAGGGTAGGAGAGTAGCTGCATGGGAGATATGGGGAAGAATGCCTCCACAACAGTGGCTCATTAGGATTGGGTTGAATACTAAATGAGGATTTTTTTCTGTTTACCTTTTGATTTTGTTATTTTGTTTGATATTTTATCTCTCTCTCTTTTTTATAAACACTGACCCTTGAGGAAAAAGCCTGTGTATAACTGGGGGTTTTATGCTCAGTCATTCCACTAGCTAAAGAAATTCAAGAGTTGCTGTACAGTCAGCAAGAATCAAATAATTTTCAGCAGAGTTACTGTATTTCTGTCCATTTGACCCCTGCACAAATAATCTCTCCCCAGTTATGGTGAAAAGAAACTGTTAATGATTCAGGCTTGAGTCTGCATGCACTCTGCAATGTATCACTCCCAGTGCCGCCTCTGCTCCCTCATCACATCAATGGTCTTGGGTCTGAAAGGGAGGCTTAGTAGACAAATTGGTTAGAGACCAAAGGAGAATGCACTGGTCATGATATTCATATCCCTTTTACCTCAATGCAATCCTGCTGATGTTTTGTCATTGAAATCAAGAGGTTTCACTAGCATAAGTGAGAGCTGATTTGACCCATTTTCTTTTGGGCTTTACAAATATTTTCAGATTCTGGAAGAAGTAGAATGGCTCCTGTTCACTTCTCTGCATCTATGGCCCACCTATGGTACAGGTTCATGCTCTACTTCAAATTTTCTATCCTTGGTATGTTAGAACTCTGTTTCCCTGGAATGTCAATGTGCATTACTCCCGAGTTAAGCGTGTGCCATTCTCTGTACTCCATCACAAAGCCCATGAGACTCCGGGATATGGATCGCTTGCAGGATCAGGCCCAAATTCAGGGGATCACTGTGCTTAGAGGCTCCGATTCAAAATCTGAACCTAGTGTAGTTAAAGGATTATGGGCCTTGAACTTTTCCCAGGTTCAACTCTGAGTGGTCCCCTCAAAACCTCTGTCAGGCTAGCAAGTCCAAAACCTGCAGAGCTCTGTGTCAGATATATACAAATCTTTGTGCTGCTTGTAATCCCTCTACTAAATAACAGTTTATCATTTCTGTTCAAAGCACTTCACAACTGTTATCTGATTGCTCATAACAGTCTTGCAAAGGAAGCCAGTATTTTCTGACTGCAGAAAGGCTGGCTGAAGACCACAGAGGGAGTCAGAAGTGAGATTGGAACACATTACATTTCAGGAGGCTCTATCAGAAAGAACGTCTACATCTTATCTAAGATATTCATTATTTCTTGCATCTTTACTTTATTCCCACTTTTAAAATAAACATCTGGCCTCGATTCTTTTTTCCCTTGAACCAGTTTGACTCCAGTGTAACTATTACTTCACTGATGTTACTTCTGATTTACTGATTACACTAGCATGAGAGGAGAATCAGACCAACTGCTGGAATATGTCTGGATTTAAACTTTATTTCTGAAAGTGTGACCTTGCTCCTCAAGCTATTTTTTTTCAAACTTTCCCAGCAATAATAGTTTTTCTGTTAACGATGTATATATACTACCCACTTCCTCATTTATCCCTGATATTTTTAATTATGCCAAGGATGGGTTTCTTCAGATGATAGGCGGGGGGCAGTATTTTTGAGAACTCACGCTAACAATTAACGCATTTGAAAAGCTTTATTTTGCTGCCATTCTCAATGAAACAAGAAAAGTTAGAAAGAAAAGTCATTACAAGCAGACAGTCTTTCACCCTGAAGACAAATATACAATATTGGCATAGCTGCTGTCATGATGAGTTATTTTATACTACCTTGTAGAAAAAAAATAAATAAAACATCCTGTATATATAAAAATAGTGACTATTAAATGTGTGGCTAATGCAAGTGAATCTCATTCTTTTTATAAGAAATAAGTGATGGCAACACAGTTTTCAGCAGAAAGGACTTACGAATATGTAAGCATGCACTGCTGATCTGCGTAAACAACACATATCAAACCATTCACAGTAAGAATGGGGGGTCAAAAAAGTTAGACATGCAATTGCACATGCAAAGTATGCATTTAGTTGTGCACCTAATTTGCTCAGTCATTTTCTACAGTTGTGCAGGCAAAAAAGATAATTGTGCCCATACATGCCTAAATAGGCACATTTGTATTTTCTGTGCTCAATTCCATTGAGCATGCAAGTTAGGCATGTCATTACATACCTGTGTTTGTGCATTTATTTTTAAATTTTGCCCTAAATGTTCAGCACGGATTTCAAACAGAAATGCTGTTCATTATCTGTAGATTACCTTCCCAAGTAGTTTGTGTTCTCACCTGATTTCCTAAATTACTGTATATACTCGTTCATAAGCCGAATTTTTTTAGTAAAAAAGGGAAGCATCAGAGAAGAGGGTCACAGGTATAGAGAGGGAGAGGTGGGACACAAGCCCTCCCCCCAAAAGAGGGGGCAAGGAGAGGCAACAGAGCCAGAAAGGAAGAGGCGGGGCCAGAGTCTCTCCGCTTCTGGCCACGCTGCTCTCTCCCCAGCCTCCGAAGCAGCCGCAGCTCTGGGGTTGGCAGGCCGCAGCCACGCCGCTTGACCATGCCTGCCGGAGCAGGCTGCGGCCGTGCTGCCCGGTCTGGCCTGCCAGAGCAGGCTGCGGCCGCGCCACCCATCCTGCTGGAGCAGCTCTGGCCAGGCCAAAGACATCCTTCCCTGGCCCGCCCCAGCTAAGGTGGGAAGGGGTGGGATGGGGAGAGTATGGGGGTGGTCACAGGGGTTACTCCCCTGACGCCCAGCTTCCCCTAGGGTTACCATACGTCCTCTTTTTCCCGGACATGTCCGGCTTTTCGGCACTCAAACCCCCATCCGGGGGGAATTGCCAAAAAGCCGAACATGTCCGGGAAAATGGCAGCTCTGCTCCTCCCCAACTCTTCGGCTCTGTTTAAGAGCTGGGCTGCCCGAGTGCTACCGGCTTCGGGCAGCCCCGTGCCTCCGGACCCTGTGCCGCCGGAACCCAGGAGGGGAAGTGCCCGGCTGGGGGCGCAGGGTCCGGAGGCATAAGGGCTGCCCGAAGCCCGAGCGCTATCGGCTTCACGGTTTGGGGGGCTGCCCGGCAAACCCTGAAGCCGGTAGCACTGGGGCAGCCCTTTCCCCCCATCTGGGGGGGGGCGCAGCTTATAAGCAAACCAGCTTATGATCGAGTATATACGGTAAGTGGAATCAGGCGTGATCAATGAATAAGAAACTTTCAAGGAAAACCCAAGTGCTAATGATTCAGTATGTGTCACTCGTTCTTTTGAGCCATAAAATAGATACAATCCAGTTTCAAGATGAGAGCACTGTATTGGCATATGTAGCCTTTTGTTTACTGAATTATAAACAGTGTATTGCTGTTGCCCACCATTTCTGTAGCAGGTGAGGAATGGTACAGAGAAGATGTTTGTTCAAAAGAAAAAAAATGTATTCAGTACAGAACATTTAAAAATGCCTGTTCATTAAGACCACAGTGATGATTGTTGTGTTCCATTATGTGCATGCTCCCATTTCAGCCAAGTGAAAATTCCAATTAATCAAATCAATTAAAAGGAATTGTAGGTAACCATTTCATAGCATCCACTTTATCAAAAGAGATAAATCATATCTAGTCAGCTGCCTCAAAGTCACTTAACATTCATGCTGGAAAGCACAGGGCTAATATTACCAGAAATAAATGTTGGCCTGAAATCTACCGCATGTCTAAAATTATAGCAAGAAGGACCACTTGCTATAGTGAGAGCCACTCACTTCCTTTTGCTTTTTCCTGGAGTGCAAGGCTCTAATGGCCTCTTTCTCCTCCTGGGTGCACAAATTAACTCTGCTGCATGTAATAAGCTCCAGTGTTACCTGATGGGATACTGATGACATTGTATATTTTTGCTAAGTTGAAATACTCCAAGCAACTGAACAATTTCTCCTACATGCAGCTTGCTAGGTACATTACTCTGAATCTAATTCTCTCCATCTACAGAATCAGAATTTCCATTTATTAGTTGTTCAATATCTTCAGCAGATGACAAATTAATTGGAACACTTGAGAGCGTATATTACAAAGAAGTGACAAAGGTATGCTTCTTTAATTATGATGAACTGAACAGAAATGTTTGTTTGTTTGTTTAAAAAGAGCCCAATTTTGTTGCTCAAAGCCCAGACAAAATAAAAGAGTATTCCAGGGGGCGGCGCACATGCAATCTTTTTATTTTCTAGACTAGTAATGCAATTCCTCCACAGTTTTGCTCTTCCCAGCATGCACTGCACAAGTGATGTCAGCAGCCCCAGTGTAGCTGGTCCAGAGAATCCAATTTCTATTGAAGAAAAGCCAATTCTATTTTTATTCAACAGTTAGCAACATTCTGAAGGTTTCAGTATTCATATTTTATATTTTTAGTCTTATTTTTTACCCTATAGAAAAATGTAGACAGCCACTAAATGATCAATGTAATACACAAGCCAAGCTGAACGCTTGATGGGTAACTATAGGACAAAGCTTCTTCAATTCTACCTTGGAAAAGGCACACCAGACAACTCATTTCTTCCTCTCTCTTTCTAAGGTGACTGTTCTAAAACTATTTTAAAGCTATTCCTATTTCTAGCTAATTTTCTTCCTCAAATTCTTTAGTTTCCCCCTGCACTTCTGCTTTAGATTTCTTTCCCACCCCAGCCCACAAGCAGCCTTGCTACTCTGTTGATCAGCTGTTTGTTGAGTTCAACCCTAGCATGTCTGTTTTTGTAAAATGCTCCAATGATGGGTATAAGGATGTTTTAAACATTTTGTCACACAAATTCCTTCGGAGTTGACTTCACTTATTATAACAAACATCAACTGGAAAACGAGTCGTTAGTGACTTTTCCCCTCTAACTAGGTAGGTTACACTAGCTCTTTTGTGAAGCATATAAATTGTACCATTTGGTCTTGGATCAGAGGAGGACTGTTTCATGGAAAGCCAGGGTGTTTTAGGATTAGGCAGTTTCATAATAGGCAAATCTCCCTTTCCAGGGTCTAAATGGTTGTGAAATTTAAAGGAGGGTTGAAGTTTCTAAAGAATTCACTGTTTTGGGACACTCATGTGTGTTTATCATACATACAGTGCACTCCTAGCATACTGAGATGTGTGGAGTTGTCCTCAGTGATCTTTTGTCAGCACGTATTGGAAGTATCACAGGCTGTTCTCCCAAAATTTTGATCCAACCATGCAGAAATTGTGGGAGTTCAACTGAATTTTTCATCTAATCTTTATGAGATTTGCACCATCTTGGCTACACCCAAATTAGTTATGGAAAACAGGTCTCTTTAGGGCTGGATCCAAAGACCATAACAAAAACTGTAGGGACACGTTTGAAACTAGGGATTTGAAGTTGGCCCCTAAGATTCAAGGGAGGTTTGAGCCTATCTGAATCCTACCCATGTACCTTTCAGAATTCAGAGTTTGAGCAAATGTATACAATATAAGCTTAATTTAAGAACAGAAATAGAATTTATTAAGATTTTTTTTAAGATTCACTAAAGAAAAAGACTTTTTGCTAAGGAAAATATTTAAAATGCCTACAGCGGAGAGGCAGGACCACATCAGAGGATTTGGGTCCAAATTTTGGATTCCAAACCCACCCAGAATTCAGGGTGCTCAGATTTAAGTGTTGATTTGAAACCACCTATAAATACAGGGCTTGATTCTCTTCTCACTAATTCTTGTTTTACACCAGTGTAACACTATTTGGCTTTAATGGAGTTGCTCCTGATTTACCCCAATTTAAAGGCCTGACCTTGCAACACACTGAAGGAGTTTCACATACTTAAAGTTAAGCACATGTTTAAGTGCTTTACTAGATCAGGGCCTATATGAGCAGAGAATCAGTCCTGATAGATCTAGTTTTGTATGACGATGGGTTAGGTTTCTCAAATTTAAGCTGTGTGAATTCTTTTAATTGAAAACCATTTCAATACAAACTCACAAATTTGGGTTCACCAAAAAGTTCATCTGTGAATCTGAGACAAGCTCTGAGTAAACCTGAATCAAATTACAAGTGATCATCAGACAATTTATGCTCTCACAGAGAAATCTTGTAAAACTCAGTGGTTTAGACCAGCAACAAAAGAAAACTTGACTATTGTGGATAAATTCCACTTTAAGTTCTAAGGTTTGTTCAAGCCCAAAACTCAAAGTGAAACCCAAGAGGTGGAAACTTATATGAACCAAAACTAGATTTGTCCAAACCATCTGTGAACAGAAAACATAACTCTCACACTGCTCTTTTTATAATTAGCACCCGTGCTATTCTATAGCAGAAACATATGGCTCATTGGGTTCCTAAACTGAGCCATTCCAAGACAAAGGAAAGTTAGGAAAGGGGACTGTGTAATGAGGAGCTGACTGCCTAACATCACCATTTCAGAAATTAAAAGTATCCTCATGGTCACTTGCAGAATGAATTCACGAGTTCCTGGAAGATGCTCAGCTCCAGAATTACACTTCCAGGTATTGATATCCCGCTTCTCTCTCTTGGCTCTATATCTTGGTTATCTAGTGTGACGTTATTGACATAAACTGTGACCGTATAGATCATTGTTGTAACCAGGGTCCTATGGTTGCACCAGCTCTTGTACAGAGGAGGCCAAGTGGGGTGTCTATGGAAAGGTTGTAGTTTGCTGGTTATGATTATGTTGTCTGTATGTGTGTATTATTTTTGTATTTGAAGTTATGAATATTGGCTATGTACTTGTTTGATTCTAAGTAGCCTCGGTGAAGCATTTGGTCAGCTTCTTGAGAAAGGACTATTCTCAGTAAGTGCCCAATCAAGAAACACTTAACTGACAATGGATTTTGGGAGACACCAATCCACATCTGAGCTTTTCTGGGAACATTCAAACTAACATGTAAACAATGGGGTCGGCCTGCAAAAAGCTGAATCATTCGTAGACATGTGACTTGCCCAGGTGGCTACAGACTCCATCTTGTTGCTGTGATTTTGCACAGGAGAACAAAGGGGTTTCCACCCACAAGAGAGAGAATATAAAAGGCCCTGGAAACCCCTCCATTTTGTCTTCAGCTAGCTCAAAAGATAGCCTGTCCACCCCAAAGAGATGCCTGAAAGAAACTGGAACAAAGGACAGTAACTACCGGGGTGTGAATGATTGCTGGACCCAGACTAGAAAGGAGTCTAGTCTGTGAAAAAAGCTTATTGGAACATCTCTGAGGGTGAGATTTACCTGCATTTAGTTTCCTACTGTATTAGGCTTAGACTGGTGTGGTTTTTTCTTATTTTGCTTGGTAATTGACTTTGTGCTGTCTGTTATTACTTGGAACCACTTAAATCCTACTTTTTATACTTAATAAAATCACTTTTTGCTTATTAATTAACACAGAGCAAGTAATTAATACCTGGGAGAGCAAACAGCTGTGCATATCTCTCTATCAGTGTTATAGAGGGCAAACAATGTATGAGTTTACCCCGTATAAGCTTTATACAGAGTAAAATGGATTTATTGGAAACTGGGTGTCTGGGTGCTAGAGACAGGAGCATTTCTTAAGCTGTTTTCAGTTAAGTCTGCAACTTGTGGGGGACATGGTTCAGACCTGGGTCTGTGTTTGTAGCAGGCCAGCGTGTCTGGCTCAACAAGACAGGATACTGAAGTTCTAAGGTGCCAGGGAAAACGGGCTCAGAGATAGTCTCAGCACAGCAGATGGCAGTCCCAAGGGGGTTTCTGTGACCCAACCCGTCACATCTAGAAAATGTAAACCTGTCTTTAAGTCTGGTGCAACTGGCTGCTACTTAATGCTGCATTATGCTCATCAGTTATATGTCTTTGTGCCTCAACTTTCAAAGGTTACAGCATCTGTGTAGTCAATGCCATCTAAGATGAATATCCGTAATGGTCCTTTTTAAATGTCCCACACACACACACTTCCTTTCTCCCCTATGACAGGAGGTCCTTGAATGGTCCCTTGAAATATGTGTTAATACTTATACTAAACAATCGGTTCCACTTTGTATTTCGTTGTGACTCTGGGTTCATTTCCCAGACCCGAACCAGAGCTCTGTGTAAGCTGGAAATCTTATCTCTCTCAGCAACCAAAGTTGGTCCAATAAAAGATGTTACCTCATCCACTCGTCTTTTAAAAAGAGAATATATTGTGGTCTGTTTTCAGTACTTCCATACAGGAAACCATTGCCCACAAGCACTTACAGTACATGCTTGCATTTCTGTCTGGTACCAGAGTCAGTCCCACCACATTGAAACCTCTGCGCTGCTACTGAATGCTGAGAGACGGCACAGTGGGACGTGTCTCTCTGAACAGGGTCACACATCAGTTACTGTTGATCGTAATAAACACTTCTCCCCCTGGTTAACCAAACACACTGAGCCATGTGGCTCACTTTCTGTGTCATTTAGCACTTCACAGATAAACTAAACATCCTGCTCTACCCTGAGCGGTGACTCAGTTCTTCCTAAATACTTAGTTGAAGTTTGTTTACTGCCGAGCACTGTGCTCCAAGGGGGAGGAAGAGAGGTCTGACATTTTTGTCTGCTCAAAGATCCCCAAACTTTGTCAACTCTTATTTATTGTTTTTTACTTTATATAAACAAAATTAAGCTGTGGGGAGTCTATTAATAAAAGGCCTACACAGCACAACCCACGGCAATCTGCAAGGTATGACTTAATCTTCCAGGAAAATCAATTTTACTTCGAATAAACTAGCAAAGAATAGGGATTACTCAGGGGAATTAGTCTGAGAAGTATGATAGAAAAATATAGATTTTTTTTCACCACTGGAGTATGGTGCTGTAGTGCATATTCAATGTGGCATAATTATACAGAGAGTTCTTAAAGCAATTCCAGGTTTGTTTCCCCTGAGGCTCCTTAGATGCAAGTATTTCTACTGAAGACAAGAAAACCAATATGAGAGACAAAACACCTGTTACATTAAAAAAGAAAAAACAAGCATCTTGAATAAGTGTCTATGGTCTCAACGAGCCACCAAAACCCCACTTAGAAATCATAGAAATGTAGGACTGGATGGGACATTGATCCATCATCTAGTCCAGTCCCTTTAAGTATTATAGACCATCCCTGCCAGGTGTTTGTCTAACCTGTTCTTAAAAACATCCAATTACAGAGATTCCAGAACCTCCCTAGGTAATTTGTTCCAGGTCTGAACTTTGTTGGAATACTTTGTGTCTCTTTCTTGTTTTGGTAAGGGAGAGTTTGACCTTGTGCTCCTGTTTTCCATATCTGTGGCAGGTCCATTTGTGACAGTTTAGAGGAGTGTAGAAGGGTGAAACTATGCTAATACAAGAGAGGTTAATAAATGCCCTGTGTACAGCTGCAATGAACTTTATTCACAGATGGTAGGGTTTGTTTTGGAAAGTGAGCCATTGTAAAGAAACCAAAGAAAACCAATTCTGCTCTCGGTTTCATCTATGCCTTTTTTTTTTTAAATTTGTAACTGACATTAGAATTTGAAGAGACAACGTGGACCAATCAAGATATTACCTCCCCCACCTTGTCTCTCTAATATCATGGGACCAATACAGCTACAACAACCAGGGCCAGCTAACTTTTTTGCCGCCCCAGGCAGCAAAAAAAAGCGCCGCCCCGCCGTAACACCTCCCCCCCCCACCGAGTGCTGTGCCGCCGAACCACCGCCGCCCCTCCGCCGGGTGCTGAACACCCCCCAGCCCCCGTGCTGCGCTGCTGAAACCCCCCCACGCGGAGCGCCGCTGAACAGCCCCCGCCCCTCGCCACGCTGCCGAACACTCCTCGCCCCCCGCAGAGTGCCACGCTGCCGAATCCCCCGCCGAGCGCCGCATCGCCGAACAGCCCCCGCATCCCCGCCGCACTGCCAAACACCCCCCGCCCCGCTACCGAACACCCCCGCCCCCGTGGAGCGCCGCACCACCGAACACTTCCACCCCCAGCGCAGCGCTGCACTCCTGAAGCCCCCTCCCCCCCCGCGTGCGGAGTACCGCCAAACACCCCCCGCTGAGCGCCGCCGAACACCCCACACCGAGCACCACACTGCCGGACCCCCCCCACACCAAGCGCCGTGCCGCATTGCCCCCCGCCACCCCAAGATTGGCTGCCCCTTACCAGGTGCCTCCCCAAGCACGTGCTTAGTTGCCTGGTGCCTGGAGCCGGCCCTGACAACAACATTGCATATAGCAGAATTTGGTGCATTTTCCTTTTGGGAATTATATCAATATCCACCCCCAGAGTTTGGAGGAAGCAGAAAGGCTCCACACCAACTGTTTGCACACCTGTGCCACCCAGCATACAGGATCAGGGATTCACTTTTTACCTCTGCATTATGTTTCTGTACACTTGATACTCAGATGCGAACTGAAATCTATGGGTTTTATGCCCAGTGTAAGTAGATTGAGCTCTCTCTGCTCCATCACTAGCTGCCAGCAGCAGGACTGAGAATAGAACTGCACAAAGATAGCAGTTTTTGGAATCCGCTTGCAATCCCACGGCTTAGCATTTATATGGAGCTTTTAATCCTCAAAGAACTTTACCAAAATTACCTAATTAACCCTCACAACAGTCCTTTATTGAAGTAATTATTATCCCTGTTCTACAGATGGTGAAATTAAGCCACACAGAGGTTAAGTGACACACCGACCTCTGCAGAGGGAGTTAGTATCTGAGCAGGCACTGCTGTTCCGAGATTCTTGAGGCCGATTCCTACTCTCAGACCACACTTCTCTTGTGTTTTCTAGAGGTGGACCCAAACCAGAACCCCACCTCTGAACACTTCCTTAAATTTGGATCTGGCTTCAAACTGCTTGGCTGTCCCTCTGTAAAGGATGGAAGCAAAACTTCCTATCAGAACATGGGGAATAATTTAGATCCAGATTCAGACCTGAGTTTTGCAACTCAACCCATCTCTAATATTTTAATAAGTGTTTGTGAATTTGATTCTGAGTGAAATGTTGCTCTTATTGGAGAGAACTCAGCTTTTCCTAGCTGACAACCCTTATATTCTCAACTTTGCTAAAATATTGAGTTTGTAATTTTTCCCCAAGACAAACATTCATCTTTTTTATAGAGAACTTCACAATTTTCCAACAAAATTATACCTTTTTACTGTTTTAATCTGTAGATAATACATTTTGGCCTTGTCCATACAAGGGCATTTTGTATCTGTGTAGCTACACCAGTATAAGTGAACTGTGCCAGCGTAAAATAAGCTACAAAGATACAGCTTATCTTGCTTTGAAGCCCTCTTTATACTTGTGCACCATATCTACACTGGGGCTTTGCACTGGCTCAGCTGCAGTGATGTAGCTAAAGTAGAAAAAATACCTTGCAAGTTTTTATCAAAAGATATACTAAAACATTGAGATGAGACTACAAATCATTTCATGTGATTGTATGTGGGGGCATGGAGGCATAAGTTTTCATTTGGCTGGCAATTAACATTTGTTGGATATACCTACAGCTATGAGCAGAGTTGGCAGCTGTGTACTGCTGTACTCTCACTGAGTGTCAGACCCACGCTCACATTGTCCCAGTTGCATTTCAACACATTTCCCCTTTCCACCCCTCAACCTCCATACCCCTATTCTTTGCTGTAGGAAATAACAACTCAGACAACAGCAATGTCTCTTTTCCTTATTGGTAAATACTGTAAGCACAGCTGCTGTGATGATGATGATAAGGCAGAGGTCTGTTCTCAAATGGAAAAAACAGAATGGCAGTTTACATATTGGCTAGAAAACAATCAAAAGAACCTGCAGCCCAAAGCAGCAATCCTGTTTCTATCTCACTTCATTGTCTTAATGGGATTCTTATTCTTATTCTATATTTAGAGACATGGGAAACTGTGCTAACCACACTACCCATTGTTTCTTAACCTCAAACAGCTTATGTCAACTGCTGTCCTTTAAGAATATATAGTCTAATCAAGCTAGCTAAACAAGATTTTGGAAAATAAAAATTAATATTTTCTTCTTGATGGGGGGGGGCAGATGACTCCTTTTTCTGCTCACCTCTCTACAGAAAAGGGGGAAAGGGATGGGCTGAACTAATCTTTGCTTTTTTTTTTAAATATAAGTTTCTGGACTTTTTTGTAAAAACCCACAGTAGATTTTAGCTCATTGCAGTGTATCTGTTAGCTTTTTCCATCATTCATCCTGACCAAAAAATGGATATAAAGATCTCAGCAAATCCCCTTCCCAATGGTTGGGTGGAAATGACGAGAGACCAGAGTGCCACACAATAAATACCTGGGGATTTTCCTCTTGTTCACAACATTTAGGCCTGGTCTACACTACGGGATTAGGTTGAATTTAGCCGCATTAGGTCAATTTAAAAATGAATGAGTCTACACAACCAACCCCATTCCGTCAACCCAAGGGCCCTTAAAATCCACTGCTGTACTCCTCCCCAGCAAGGGGAGTAGCGCTAAAAATCGATTTTGCTGGGTCGAATTTGAGGTAGTGCGGATGCAAATCGATGGTAGCTCCTGAGGCCAATATCGCAGAGTGCTCCATTGTGACCGCTCTGGACAGCACTTTGAACTCCGATGCACTAGCCAGGTACACAGGAAAAGCCCTGGGAATTTTTGAATTTCATTTCCAGTTTGGTCAGCGTGGCGAACTCAGCAGCACAGGTGACCATGCAGTCCCCCCAGAATCGTAGAGCATAGAATGTTTCTACGCTCCCTCTATCATCTCCGTCCCTGAGGTTATCGCAGATTAGAAAGCGAAAAAAATGCACTCGCGATGACATGATTTCCGAGCTCATGCATTCCTCCCGCATGGATAGGGAACAGCTTAATGCATGGAGGCATTCAGTGGCAGAGGCCAGGAAAGAATTAAGTGAGCGCGAAGAGCAGAGACAGGATGCGATGCTGAGGCTAATGGGGGAGCAAACAGACATAATGAAGCATCTGTTGGAGCTGCAGGAAAGCCAACAAGAGCACAGACCCATGCTGCATCCACTGTATAACCACCTATCCTCCTCCCCATGTTCCATAGCCTCCTTACCCAGACGCCCAAGAACATGGGGGGGAGGGGGAAGTTCCAGGCACCCAGTCACTCCACTCCAGAGGATGGCCCAAGCAACAGAAAGCTGTCATTCAAAGAGTTTGACTTTTAGTGTGGTTACAATAAACAACGTGGCCTTTTCCTTCCCTCCTCTCCCACCCCACCTTGTCTGTTATCTCATTTTTTTTTTTTTTTAGTTAATAAAGAATGAATGCATGGTTTCAAAACAATAGTTACTTTATTTCGAAGGGAGGAGAGTGGTTGGCTTACAGGGCCGGCTCCAGGCACCAGCTTAAAAAGCAGGTGCTTGGGGCGGCCAAGGGAGAGGGGCGGCACCAGCAGCAATTCGGGGGTGGCAGGTCCCTCACTCCCTCTAGGAGCGAAGGACCTGCCGCTGAACTGCCGCCGCTGATCACAGCTTTTTTTTTTTTTCCAATTGCTGCCGGCGATCGCGGCTTTTTTGGGGTGGGGGCGGCAGAAATGCTGGAACCGGCCCTGTTGGCTTACAGGGAATTAAAATCAACAACGGGGGCAGGTTTGCACCAAGGAGAAACGCACACAATTGTCACACTGAAGCGTGGCCAGTCATTAAACTGATTTTCAAAGCCTCTCTGATGTGCAGCGTGCCTTGCTGTGCTCTTCTAATCGCCCTGGTGCCTGGCTGCTCAAAATCAGACACCAGGCGATTTGCCTCAACCTCCCACCCAGCCATAAACATCTCCCCCTTCACTCACTCACACTCACTCATGCCCGTCACCCCAGTTGGGGTATGGGCCGCCAACCACAGATATCCAGAGTCCTTTATCCTGGGCCATTTGCTCTAGCTGGTTCCAGGTATAGCCCATTTTTTTGCTATCAGCCTGAAGGTCGCATCGCCAGGTGTTTCTTGGACGGCCTCTTTTCCGCTTGCCTTGGGGGTTCCACCGCAATGCCTGTCTAGTGATGTTGGTTGGCTGCTTGCGTAGTGTGTGTCCTATCCAACCCCACCTTCTCCTTCTAATTTCTTCCTCTGCTGGAAGTTGATGGGTCCTCTCCAAGAGGTAGATGTTGCTGATGGTGTCTGGCCAGCGGATCTGGAGAATCCTTCTAAGGCAACTATTTATGAAGGTCTGGATCCTCCTGGTGGTTGTTTTAATTATCCTCCAGGTTTCAGCTCCATACAATAAGACTGATTTCACGTTGGAATTGAACAGTCTAATCTTTGTTGCCAAAGACAGCTCTCTAGAGCTCCAGATGTTCTTGAGCTGTAAAAAAGCTGCTCTTGCCTTACCGATCCTTGCTTTGATGTCTGCGTCCGTGCCACCCTGTTGGTCGATGATACTGCCTAGGTAGGTGAAGGACTGCACTTCTTCCAGAGGGATTCCATTCAGTGTGACTGGGTCATTACTGATGGAGTTAATCTTGAGGATCTTGGTCTTGTCCTTGTGGATGTTGAGGCCAACCTGTGATGACATGGCTGCCACTACGTTGGTCTTCTCTTGCATCTGCTGTTTGCGATGCGAAAGGAGTGCAAGGTCATCGGCAAAATCCAGGTCATCAAGCTGGGTCCACAACGTCCACTGGATTCCGTTCCTACGCTCATAAGTGGATGTCTTCATAATCCAATCAATGACAAGGAGAAAGAGAAATGGTGACAACAAGCATCCTTGTCTGACTCCGGTTCGCACCTGGAAGCTGTTTGTAAGCTGCCCTCCATGGATCACTCTACAGTGTATGCCATCATATAAGTTCTTAATCAGGTTGACCACCTTTGCTGGGATGCCATAGTGCCGAAGGAGCTTCCAGAGAGTCTCTCGATCCACGCTATCGAATGCTTTTTCATAGTCAACAAAGTTGATGTACAATGAGGAGTTCCACTCCATAGACTGCTCGACTATGATGCGAAGCGTTGCTATCTGGTCCGTGCATGATCTATTTTGCCGGAAACCTGCTTGCTCATCTCGTAGCTGTGGGTCAACGCCATCCTTCATTCTCTCTAATAGAACTCGGTTGAAGACCTTCCCTGGCACCGACAGAAGTGTGATTCCTCTGTAGTTGGCACAATTGCTGAGGTCTCCTTTCTTGGGGATTTTAATAAGATATCCCTCTTTCCAGTCTGCTGGAATCACTTCTTCTTCCCATATCTTCTCAAAGAGGGGGTACAGCATTTCCACTGAAACATCCAGATCTACTTTCAGGGCCTCTGCTGGAATATCGTCAGGTCCAGCCGCCTTCCTATTCTTCATCATAGTGATGGCTTTTCTGATCTCATCTCTGGTTGGTCTATCACAATTGATTGGAAGGTCTTCGTTGGCTGGGTCAATGTCTGGTGGATTTAATGGTGCTGGTCTATTCAGGAGTTCCTCAAAGTGCTCCGCCCATCTATTCATCTGTTGTTCTATTTCTGTTATAGACTTTCCCTGCTTGTCTTTGACGGGACGCTCTGGTTTGCTGAACTTTCCAGACAGTCGCTTGGTGATGTCATACAGCTGTTTCATATTACCGTTGTATGCTGCCTGCTCCGCTTCTTCTCCCTTACTCTCCCAGATATTATGGCGCACACAGCAAGCAGCAATAACAATGGGAATGTTGGTTGCGCTGAGGTCTGACCAACAGTGCCAGCGAGCTTTTAAACGTCCAAAGGCACATTCTACCACCATTCTGCACTTGCTCAGCCTATAGTTGAACTGCTCCTTACTACTGTCCAGGCTTCATGAACAGATTCCCCCAAGCTCGTCGCTGGGGAGCAGGAGAGCAGAGTTGCAGGGGAAGTGATGGAGCCGTACATCATGCTCTGGAGGTTGCTAGGAGCCGGGCAGGAAAGACGTTCCCAGAACACCCGGCCAAGCTACACATCCGACGAGGACGGTTACCAGTCCTACTGCACCGTCTGCTGCCAGCAGCACACAGGAGGACCAGTACGGATCCCCCGAGTTTGTTGCCGGGGAGCAGGAGAGCAGAGTTGCAGCGGAAGCGGTGGATGACGATGGTTAGCAGTCCTACTGCACCATCTGCTGCGAAGGCAAGGAGCTGCTGCTATGTAGCAATGGCAGCTGCTGCATATGGTTCTGTGTCGAATGCTTGGAGGTCTGGGTAGGGCAAGGTACCTCAGCCAAGGCAAAAGAGCAAAAGCCCTGGAGCTGTTACATGTGTTAACCACAGAAGTGCTATGGGATGGTACAGCATCGACCGGACTGGAATGTACGGCTACAAGACTTCTTCACCAGCGACAAAGGACAGGAATATGATGCACCTAAAATCTAAAAAGGCCCGCACATTTCCCAGAGTCACTGCCCTTGTTAACAGAACGTCAATGATTGCATTGGCTACTTGGATCACAGCAGCCCCCACAGTAGACTTGCCCACAACAGTAGTGGTGACGGTGAGCTGAGCGGGCTCCATGCTTGCCATGGTATGGCGTCTGCATGGGTAACCCAGGAATAAGACACGAAACGATTGTCTGCCGTTGCTTTCACGGAGGGAGGGGCGACTGACGACATGTACCCAAAACCACCCGCAACAATGTTTTTGCCCCATCAGGCATTGGGAGCTTAACCCAGAATTCCAATGGGCGGCGGAGACTGCGGGAACTGTGGGATAGCTACCCATAGTGCACCGCTCCGTAAGTCGATGCTAGCCACGGTGGTGAGGACACATTCCACCGATTTAATGCACTTAGCGTGGATATACACAATCAACTGTATAAAATCGATTTCTAAAAATCGACTTCTATAAAATCGACCTAATTTCGTAGTGTAGACATACCCTTATACTATATCTAATTGAGCAGACAATTATAAGGGGGAAACATGGCAAAGAAGGTTTATTCTGTTAGGGCTTGACTTTGCTAGAAAATGTTATGATGTTGAAGAACAATTGTGAAGAGTCAAGTTAGCTGAAGCAATGTTGATAGTGAGTGATTAATCATTGTGAATGACGGGACATTGACAAGTTGAGTTCAGCATCATCTCAGCTCATTGTGCTTTAACCTTAACTAGCCAACATTGTCGTGTTCAACATCGTATCAGCTGACTCAACTCTTCATCACTGGGTACAGGATACTTTTTTTTTTTAGTGATGACAAACCCTTCCAGTTGCATGAGTCACAGATATCAGTGCTCCTCACCCCAAAAACCTATACTGGGCAACATTTCTCAACGGATGGAGACTGAAGCTCTCCATGCAAAAATGAACTCTCAATTACCACTAGCTAAAAAATTGGCCCATTTGATTATATTGTACATTCTGAGATCATCTCTGTACTAAACTTCTGTCTTTTGCCTGCATTATAGTGGACTTTCAACATAGATGGGGCTAATAATCTTAAATTCTCTAAAATTTTAAACACACAATTTGCATAGACAGTCTTTGCCTCTTTCCCTGGTAATTTATTCTTGAATCACATAATCCTGACCGTACCATTCCTCCAATAATTATCCACCTTCTCCCAGTGTTTGTAACCATTAAGGTCTCTCGCATTTTGTCCTTGTCAGTGTCATAGGAACCGAGTCTCCATCCCACCTGACCAGTGGAGAAGGGTTGCCGTCAGAGACCCAGTTATGGCTTCCTGTTATTGAGCCACCTGGCCCTGATGCCTAGTAAGAGCTGTAGAAACCACCTTGTGGCAACTTCTGCCACAGGCAACAGGTCTCTCAGGGTGGCCCTCTTCCAGTGGAGGATTTCTTTTATAGATGGAGACACTGAGACACAGAGAGGTTGACCCAAGGTTGCTCAGTTCACCAAAGACAGGGCTAGCCATAGACTGCAGGTCTTCCAATAGCCTGCCCTGTCATCTGATTGTTCTATATGTATTCATACTGAGCTGAGGAGGAAATAGTTTATCCACTATATCACCCAGCAGAGCAAGTGGGAATTCAGAGGTAAAATTCCCACTGAATTGTTGATGTGCGGGAAGAGGGAAGTGGGAGTGGAGAAGCGCAGCTCCCCAAGCAGAAGGGAGCTCTCCCTCCCTCTCCTGACTCGGGTACATTGGAGTGAGAGCTCCCCTCCTCCTCCTGTTTCAATCTACTTTAACCATTGCTCATGTCTCATATGCATCTCATGATTTACAAGTCCCAGGCTTAGTCAGTGGTAGAGATGAAAACAAATTGCTGTCTGGGAGAAACACCAGAGGCTGGCCTCCTTCCTCAACAGCTGCTGCATCTTGACAGAGCACTAGGAGTTCAATCACCTTCAAAATCATAACTCTAGTAGGATTTTTATACACTCGAATTATCCTCATTTCCTCCTCCTATCCTCCCTCCTCCTCCTCTCTCTTTCTCTCAGGTGGTGGCACTGCAACACCATTTGTGGACATCTATGCAGATCCCTTTGTCAGACTTTACAATGCTTCTTAACAAATTATTAGAAGAATTTTCACCCCCTGCCCGTTCTTCCCCTTCTGACTGATTCAACTGGTTCTCAGGGGCTGCAGTATTGTGGTTGTTTTGTTTATTCCAGACAAAAGTATTTCTAAAGGGGAGGTAGGTATTAGTCATTTCTTAAATGTGATGTCTGTCTGATTTCCCTATTCTTATTCTCAGAATTTTTGTTTAGGCTTCATTTCTTCCAGTCAGAAAAGCCAGAATGTGTTCTGAGAAATAATTTACCATGTTCAAATTTTATGAGAGGATAAAATGTTTGCAACTTCTTCGTTTATAAAAAAAAAAAAAAAAAAAAAAAATCAAGAAGTGACCATTGCAGTTTATTGGCAACATCATTTAGTTAGGTGTGATAGCTGGGTTAGCACCTCATGGACTCCTTACTTCAGCAAAATTCCCAGTAGGCCTTTAGGCATGTAAAGCTCCTAAACCCGACTAAAGCTTGAATGTTCCTGCATTGTATGCTCCCTATGTAACATGAATGCAGGCCACAAGACTCCCTGCCCCCTCAGAACTTTGTCAATACAATGTTAAACTAATTTAAATTAATGTCAATCAAAATCCCTCACTAAAATCATTTTTTAAAAACAGTTTTGAAAATCATTAGAATTCATCCCTTTCTATGTTAAGAGATAGAGATTCGATGACATACTGGCAGCTAGGTACAGAAGAGAAATATAATGCTGATTTACTCCACTTGCAATCCCATTGATTTCAGTCAGGCCCATCATGTTTTTAAGACTGGTATGCGAAGAAGTAATTCAATAATCTTTTGGTAGAACTATAACTTTATCTTTTCTTCCTGTTGTGCCTGTTAAAGCAGCATTCTTATTCAAAGCTAACAAAAAAATACCAATGGGAAAAAGCAACTGAGGGTCTTTTTTTAAAAAAAAAAACTCTTTGCCATGAAAGCTGAAAGCACTCTGACACTGTTAAATATATTTTAAAATAGGGGTATGGGCCTGGTAGATTGACTTTCCTAATAAATAATTAATTAATAATACTCTACATTTATATAGTTCTTTACATCTTCAAAGTGCTATGCAAATGTTAACTAATTGATATAGCCTGAAAAACAGTCCTGCCAGTCTAATATCATGCATGCATTCACAGGATAACAAATTATTAACTAAAAGGAACAATTTCTTTGGGATATTATCATCATAAATTATACACTTTTTTAAAGATATTCTTTTACCCATCTGATTAATGATTGGATTGGAGCAGATTAATTTACTTACGGCTTGTGGAAACTTAATAGGTGGAAACTTAATAGAAGCCTGATAGAATTGTCAGAGGTAATTGATGCTTTAAAGGGCATGAAATCTGGAAAAGCACCCAGTCGGGGTAGATTCACAATGGTCTTTTTCAAAGCACAAAGGGATATAGGCTCTTTGTATTCTTTAGACAAGTTTAATGAATTGTATAACATAGGAATACTCTTTGCTTCTTAAACCATGAGAGGCAAAAGTTGAGCTAATATATCAAGCCAATAAGGAACTTCTTCATTAACTTTGGATGTTGTGTAAACAAGTTCCCCTTCTTTCAAGCAGGTTTCTGGTGATTCTAAATCATTTTTTAAAAATTGACTTTTTAATTGCAATTTTTGCACAGATCAGTAAAAAAACGTTAGGGAAAGATAGAGATTTGACAGCTCTTAAGTCTCTTGTCACACCAATAAATAATTATATGGAACTTGAGAGTCATATTTCTATTTCAGTCCTTTTTCTCTGCTTAAACACTGAAATGTTAAAAAATGTTTTCATTAAACAAACAAAAACCAGGGAAGTAATCTCAACCATTTTTAGTTTCAATGATGAATGCAGAGGGCACATTACAAAATCTTTGCACAAGGAGCCAGTTCTGTTAGTTTAAGATATGCACAGGAATTGGGCATATATATTTGAGGGGAAGAATTCAAGGTGGAGAGAATCAAGTCATTCAGTTTACCACAACAGACTAGCAGTTTCATCTGTAAAATGCCTGGCTAGATCTGTGAGAGAAAACATATTTTCTTTTAAAGTCAGCTTTTCTGCTCCTGATCCCTCACTCTGTTACTTACTACCATGAAGTTCCGTCAGCTGCATTCACACTGCCCGTCTTCACATTAGCTCTTGTACCAGCCAATAAGTAAAAACTATTGTAATGCTGTCTGGTTTGTAAATGAGAGGAACAATAGTAGAAAGTCTGAGCCTGACAGCCAGCAATCCATGGTGATTACAGAGAAAAGGGGCTGGATTTTTTTTTTGCTGTGTTTTGTTATTGTTATTAAGGTCAATGTCATCCATCAAGACCTAGAGTTATTTCTGACATGGTTTCAAAGGTCAATTGGTCATGTGCAGTGACAATAGAAATCCATGGAAAAGTGTACCCGAAATCTAGGGAATGCTCCTTTTCACTCACTATTGTCCTGACCTTACTCATATTTCAATGCCAGAAAACAACAAAGAGAGGCATTTTAAAATACCGATTAAATTAAAGTGATCATCAAGAAGAAACTGCAGGCAGGTCATTTACTTATAGACTGGGAGTTAGGGAAATTCCCTCTCTAAGCTGTCGGTTCCTTTATTCCAAATAGCCAGTTTTCAGCCAGCGAATATATTTCATCTCTGGGTTAATCAGTGGTACAGTTTCAACATATAGGCCTGATGCGGCCATAAATGAAGTTGATGACAAAACTCCCAATGAGTTGAACTGGAGCAGGCCCTATACTATGACTCACTTGGACTGTAGCTTCAGGGTTTTGTGCACCTCCCCAGACTCCGTATTTCACAAATAAAACACTCCCAGTCAGCTGAAATCCTGGGGATTCACCCCACACACAGCAAAAAAGTGCTGAAATCCACAAAATATGAAGGGGCAGATGTTGAATCCAGCACCCAGCTAGATACTGGGGAGATGCACAAGGGAAATGAAATTCCACCTGCAACCCCTGCTGAGTACTGGCTGCACAGATATGAGGCTGCAGTAGCCGCTGCAGCCCTAGTGCATGTCCTCCTGTCTTTTGCCCCACAGGAGAAGGGAGCAGTGTTCCCTAGTGCACCAGTAGGAAGGTAGCCCCTGGAGAGGTGAGTTCTGTACCATACAGGGCATGTGAACTTTCTACAAAGTGCCCCTAAATCCTTCTCCCCAGACCCGTGCACACAAGACTCATACTGGATGAGTTTGTTCCTAATACCTTGTGCTTTTAACAAAAGAGCCACTCTGGGAATGAGTTTTGTGGGTGTGTTTGTGGAGAACATAAACAAGGTAACATCTCAGATATTTAAGAACTATATTTTGACCACATCTACTGAGTTGATGTAATGGGTGCCACATTCTAGGTGTTTCCAAGCCTGGGGCCATGTAATATTTCTGATATATGAAATATTAGCAGGCACCTCATCTCAATTTATGGTAGGAAATAAACATTGGGTCTAGCTGTCCAGTGACTGTACCACCTGCCTATTATTAACCATGTTGATTATGATAGCACATAAAGGCCAGCCAACAACAGGGCCCATTGTGCTAGGCACAGCACAAACAGAGTAGGAGATGGCCCCTGCCCTGAAGAGCTGTTCGGAGGGACATAACACACGAGCGGAGTGAACAATGTGCTGGCAGCAAACAGCATGTTAGTTCCATAAATATGTTTGATTGTGGGTTTTGCTTTGTTTTGGGGAGTGAAGGTGAGTTCAGAAGGGTTAAGTTAAATGGAAAGAAAAGGAAAGGGCAAGAGGATATGGAAGGAAAGGGGGTTCAGGTGGCAGGACAGGGGAGACAAGGGTAAGAAGGGCAGGTGCAGAGTGAAGCTGAACTAAAGGGACAGAGAGGCAGAGGGTTGGAGCAAACAGCCAATCTGCACTGGGTAGAGAAAGCCCATTTCAAAAGTAGAAAGTTTTCCACATACCCAGATACCTGAAGGTGTGGATTAGATAGCTTCAATCATTTCTAGTCAATTTAGCTCATCTAATTTGGTAATAGTTTACTTTACAGGCCACAAATTTCATGCGAGTGCTCACTGCTTTCATGGTAACTGTTCCTCATTTAATTGCAATGGCAGTACCAGAGAGTGCAATGGAAATTAGATGGTAAATAATTACAAAGTAAACAGTCACTTTTATCTTCTCTAATGACATAGCTTCAAAATATTTGTCAAGTAAAACCCATTAGTTAGTTAGTTACTATGGCCCAAACAGATCCCATGAATGAAATCGCATATTTAGTATTTGCCCAATATATAAAAAGTAAAATGCTACCTCTAATTTTTAGTAATGTTTACCATGTAAAAATGAAAAGCACACACTGAAACATGAATTCTGCTGATAAGGTTAGAGCAGTGGTTTTCAACCGGGGGTTCGCAGATCCTTGGGGGTCCTCAGATTATGTGTAAGATTTCCAAAGGAGTCCACTCCTCCATTTGAAATTTTTTAGGGGTCCACAAATAAAAACAAGGTTTAAAACCACTGGTTTAGAGTATAATGATCAAGGACACAATATTATTAAGTGGCGCGGGCGAGGGATGTGCTGGCCGCAGCTTCCCGCCGCCCCCATTGGCCCAGGACGGCGAACCGTGGTCAGTGGGGACCGCGATTGGCCGAACCTGCCGCATCAGCAGGTAAATAAGCTGGCCCGGCCCGCCAGGGTGCTTACCCTGGAGAGCTGCATGCCAAATGTTGCCGACCCCTGATCTATACTGACATTTTATAGCCCCGCAGCCCGAGCCAGCTGACATGGGCCAGCCAAGGGTGTTTTACTGCAGTGCAGACATATCCTGAGTGCACCCACTCAGGTGTCAGGCCTCAAACCTTTATGGGGGGGAATTCCATAATTCTCCCCCTCTTAAGGGAGTGTCTACACAAACATTTAGTTTGTGGCAAACCCGTGAACCCCTTTGAGTCAACTCTGTTGATGGAAATAGATATGCATCTGTATAACTGAGGGCAGAATTGGACTAATATAGATAGAATCAGAGTTAATTTTGGTTGGTCTGCTTAATATATGAAGACCCTTACAACATGGTACAGTACATAGAAAATATAGGCATTATCCCCAGATCTGCCATTTTTCAATGAAACTAGGTATTTATGCTGCACACATCACCATTGTATCTGAGAATCTTCATTGCAATATGAGATCTGTGGGAAACATTTATTTTTAATCTTGTCAAAATGTGGCCGAAACATCACAAGCCTATAGAACAGTCTTCTATGTTAGACTAGTATAACAATTATTCATGGCCTTACCCTCTGAATATGCTGAGAAGGGTCCAACTTGAGGAAAAACACTGAAAACCTGAAAGCAGAATTTGGCCCTGTGTGACCTCAGCATGTTACTTCCATATTGAAAGAGCTACACTGATTGTCTGCCAACATCAAATTGATTTTAAAATTGCCTTAAAGACTTAAGACAGTGCATACATTTGTGACTTGTCTATTAATCTGAGTTGCTGACTCTACCTGAGATCATCTGACCCTGATCTATTGGAGAGACAAGGTGGGTGAACTTTTATTGGCCTAATTTCTGTTGATGAGAGAGACAAGCATCTGGTCTATTGATCATTCAAAAAAAAATGTGGATTAAACGGTATGTGTCTGCAGACCCAAAGTAAACTACTGGCCAAGGTTACAAATGCTGAGTTAACAGACTCATTCCAATTTCATGATCTATTATTCCACACAAACATATCCTCTCTGGCAAAGGGCTCGTCTACAACACAGAAACACAGCTGTATTGTAGTTTACTGGAAAGCATCATGGAATGTATTTGTATAAATGAGCCTTTACACCCTATTAGGGTGAATTGTTTTGTATTGATGATAATATAAGCTGTATTAGCTCTGCCTACACCTGCAAAGGTATGACAGTTTGATACTAGTTTAATAGTAAAAACTATTCCACACCTATTCCATTCCAAAATAGAAAAATAGAAGATTTTGAAAAATAACCACATAGAATCTCTTACAGAATTCTGCCAGCATTAAGTTTATGAGTTATACAAATGGAAGATATAGTAAATTGGAAATAGTACTGAAGCTTCACCAGGGCAGTAGCAATTTTGATAATGGTTCAGAAAAAATCCAGAATTCCCAGGGGCTTAAATATTAGTGGTTTACAACCATTATAAACTGCATCTTGACCTGAACACCATAATCACACGGTATTTATTAACATTCTAGGCAAAAGGGTAATTTACAGAAAATGGCAATAGGGATAAGGCCTGGTCTACATTGGGGCAGCGGGGATCAATCTAAGTTACGCAACTTCAGCTATGTGAATAATGTAGCTGAAGTCAACGTACTTAGATTGACTTACCGTGGTGTCTTCACCACAGTGAGTCGACTGCTGCTGCTCTCCCGTTGACTCCAGTCAAGGGGAGAGCGCTCGGGGATCGATTTATCCGGTGGGTAGTGTAGACATATCCTTAGAGGCATGAACAGGTTTCTGTATCAGAAAGACTGAAAAAGCTAGAACTGTTTTATTTAGAGAGACAATGGGGACATTAAAAAAATGGAAAAAAGAAGGTAAATGCAGTGCTCCTATTTACCTTCTTTCATACTTTCAGAGCAAAGGAACATTCCATGAAACTGAAAAACATTTAAAACTGATTAATTATTTATTGTGGAAAAAAATATTTTATCTTTGGAACTCATTACCACAAGATGTCACTGAGTACAAGAGCTTATCAGAATCCAGGAAAGGATTAGGCATTTATAGGATAATGAACATCCACAATTATATTAGGATAAAAATCTAAGAGATATCGACCCTCGTGTTTTGGGTCATCTGCCTCCCCCTAACTGCCAAAGGCTGGGAAGATGCTTCACCTATGGAAATGTCCCATAACTGTCCCATATTGGGATTTCTGCACCTTCTTTTGAAGAATCTGGTACTGATCATTATCAGAGACAGTATAGTGAACTAGATGGATTGCTGGTCTGATCTGGTATGACTTTTCTATGAACAGCCTTTTTTAAAAAAACAAAACACAAAAAAACAGCCCAGATCATATGACAATGGAGAAAATGCCCCCTTAAAATTATTTTAAAACTATTTACAGTGAAATGTTATTCCAAGGTGCTAAACCAACTGAGTTACTATACCGCTTTCTTGGTCTTTTTACTTGTAAACAAGACCAACACTTTGACAATAAGGACAAATGTCCTTAGCTTGCAATTAAAAAACAAAAGCTGTCAACACTCCACAACTGTTGCTTTTATTACCCAACTCCTCCTCCCCCCGCCGCCCCAAAAAAACCACTATTTCATTTGTAGCCATGGTAAATCACCAAATTGCTTTATTTCCAAAGAGTACTGCGCTACATTTTAAAAAAGCCTTTGTATGCATTATATTCCACAGTGCTTAGCCTCATTAGTTTTGCTCCAGCATGCATGTGTTCTTGACCAGCATCCTTATTTTGTACAGAGCTATCCTTTAAGGAAATTGAATGCTACAAGGTCTATATATCAATGTTATGAAGCTGTATTTTTCATGAAATCTGTAAATAAGGTCAACATGATAGGGATATTTCAGAAGACAGATCCCTTAATAGTTTTTTGAGGAACAGCCTGTTTCCCTGTAAAAAGTCAATTTACTTTTGACCCATGCCTATTAAGCAGCGTACTTGGTATAAGATGAGGCAAAGTATAATTCCAGCACTTTTCATGGCTTTTGGTAAATATTGTTAAGCTGATGTATGTGAGTGTAGCTACCCATAGCTAAAGTAGTAAGATAATGAGGACTTGGGATGAAAATGAAAAGCAGCTCAGAACTTCCTTCAGGACTGTGGGACCAAGCCTGCTCCCACTGGAATCACTAACCTCAAAAGGAGTAGGATTGCACTCTGTTTCACTATTTCTTTTTCTCCCTGTCCCCCGTCACCAGCTAATCACAGCCTATTATTGCAAAAATTATTGAACTTAGGTTAAAAGGTCCAGATGCTCTCCAGGTCAGCTGTGTCTGAAAATAGTTATACCTTGATGACTATTCAGTGAGAAATAAATTAGTGGGCTGAGTCCAATTCCTGGTGAACAGCTGTCCGCCATACAAAAATCACCACCATAATTAGAATGACAGGGAAGGAGAAAAGGTGAAAGAGAGGAGCGACAAAAATGGAGTGAGGAGGAAAACAGAGGAGGAAAATACAGGTATAGAAATAAGGGGAACCGAGTGAACCAATCAAAAACAGTTTAAAAAAAAGAGAATGGATCATAATAGTTAACAATCTAGTAGTTTTTTTAATCTCTAATCCTATCATAATGCCAGAACAGGATATTATCCTCCAGCAGAGAACAGATCAGATATTCAAACTGATATTATACTTGGTTTTAGCTAAAGAACAGAGAATGAAGAAAGAAAGAAAAATGAACTCACATGCACAAAAGTGAGCAGAATTGAACAAAAAGCCTGCAAGAAGATTGGAGACAGGAGAACAGCAAGCAAGAGATGGACAGCAATAAGAACACGATCACACACACAAAAACTCCCATCCATCTCTGTGGGACTTATGTGCACATAATAGCTACATAGTCCAACTGGTGAGAGCTGGAAAGACAAGGTTGACAAAAAATAGATTAGCATTAATGAAAAGAATGGGTTGTATTTCACTTATTGAATTGTCATGGTGCTGGGCAGTTAGTGCACAGCAATTTGAGAAGTCGGTTATTTCTTTTAAGAGAGAAATGAGTGGCCAGCAGACATTGGATCCATAAATTATTCTAATCCACTTTCATTTACAAGTGTGCAGTTTCTGAAGATAGGCTTTGAGCAGAGGTAGTTTTAGCAGTAAAAGCAGCACAGTTGTCACCAACTCCGGTTTGGTGACTCTCAGCTTTCCTTTCCACCAACACAGTCCAAAATCTTTATCCCTCTCTTCTTTAAAACTCCACATATATTTCTTTCTTGCAAGGTTTTAATTCAGGACTCAGAGTCTTTGTAACCCTAACTAAAAAAACATTACATTCCTTTTGTTCTTATGTTCAGCCACATGTTCTCAAGGATCATTCAGGTGGGGAACCCACCTGCTGGGTCTTGGAGCCAGCTTGACTAAGTTTTCCTTACAACACCAAAGGAACTAAATAATCACTTTGTCACTTTGATGGCACCTATTTTACTGCAAAGGGACCCTCTTAGAGACAGCCCCTAATTGCTTAATTGCTGTCCAGCAAAGACCACTTGCTTTTCACTTTTGACTAGCTCTGCAATGGATACAACTCTGTTTGCGGAAGATTTGTATGTGAGTTGGAGATAACTTGTTTTATAAAATGAATTGGATCCTTACCACTTTGGCAACAATATTTTATATCTAGTTATACTGCTGGCTAGTTCTGTTCCATCAACACCAATCAGAACTAATCAGGACTGTAGTCTGGGCTCAATGTCCAAATCCTTGTGTAGGAGGAAGCCAGAAGAAGAAAAATTAACATTTCTGCTACCAGAACCAATAGTCCTCCAGAAGTAGGAACCTGCACACTAAAGGGTGGTGTGTGATACCATCTGTGCACTTCACAAGATCCAAATAGGATGCTCGTTTAGAATTGTTCATCCATCTCTTATCCCCCACAATCATGCTCCACTGTTCAGCTTTTCATCCATATGTATCTATGCATCTATCCTATCACACACTTTAGTCCTACATATATGTCTAACAGAGTCACTCACCTGCACAGTGCCTAGCAGAGAATCTGGCGAGGGACTAAGGTTGCTGTCACTATATAAATTATATATAAGGGTCACTGATACTCCAGGTGTTTGTGGAGTTTTCAATCTATGTTTTTGCTTTTCTCGGTTACTAAAGCCTCTCTCTTGACTGGAACAATGCAGCCATCATTTCTTGCTCCACAATCCAAGAAGGCCATAAAAGTGCTATTCCAAGTGCAATGCTTGAACTCACTATCCCGGACACTTTCTGCTTTTTAGCATCCTGGCATGTGTTCACACGCATTTTCACTCACTGCACTCTAACATACGCTCATTAGGGGAATATTGAAATCTGCCTCCATTCAGGACACCTCTGTCTGGAAAATATAAACTGGAGTGTCAAGCCTTGAGTGGCAACGGCTTTTATCTGGCAGTATCTCTAGCTTCCATCACCCACTGGAAGAGATCAGACACAGTATTATGACCATGATGAATAAGATGATGACAATTTACTAATATTATTCCTCCTCATTGATTGGCTATTAATATCAGAGGCATGTTAGCAAAACAAATGTATTCTTGTGTACAAGTAAACAGTATCCCCATGAAGTCCATGTAACAATGGAGGCAGCATGTTCCATTGGCTAGAATCAGGAATCATTGATACGATTCCCAGCTCTGCCATTGATTCTCTGTGAGAATTTTGCCAAACTAGGTTTCCCCAGATGTAAAATTGGTATTAACCCTTTGTAAAGCACACAGAGAGCTGCCTGTGAGAATTGCTAGGTATTATTATCACAACAAGCTGTTTGTCACAAACATGCCTTGTTATTTCAAGTGCCAAACCCCTGAACTATATTGAAATGGTTTGACACAAAGTTGTGAGGGAGCAACAAAAGCCAAAAGGAAATCTAAAACAAAGCTTAATGTCTAATTGAGTTTAATGGCATTTTAACATTTTATCTGTAATCCAACGTAGTAAAAAAAAAAGTCTCTAAAATGTGCGCACATTTTTGCTTTCTAACAGAAAGTTTACCCTGATGGTAGGTCAGCCTTTGTTGGCAGCCTGCACTAATTTTACTAATGTATCTATTGGAGTGGTTCCAGTTTACAAAAAAAAAGAATTTGGTTTATATTACTTGTTTTGTTTTGATCACTTCTTTCTAAAAATCTCACACAATGGGCTAAATCAGATTCAGTGGTAAATGCTGAAATACTATAAGGAGTCCAAATGGCTGTGGATTCTTCCCATCTGTCATGGATTGCAACTAGAATACTATACTAGCAAAGTGATATTGCTTTCAAACTAAAAATAAATCATCAAGCCAAGTCTGTGTCTCTAATCCTGTGTGTGTTGTCCTACCAGTGACCTTTCCCTGGCCAGTACAAATTATTCTCTTTAGGGAATTCATAGAAACTCACTCTTCTTACTAGCTTATTTCTGTTCTGCTTGTGAACCAAGGCGGCCAGCTACATCACACTGAACCAACCATGTTAATGTACAGCATTATGGGCTGTTGTGCTGCTCTCCATTATGGCATGGCCCAGCTACTGTCATACTCATATCTCTGAACTTGTTTACTAGTGATTTGTAAAGACTAAGACACTGGTTTGGTGTAATGGTAAAAAAATAAGTGGGTAAACTAACCTAAACTATACTCCATACTGCTAAAGTGGGTAATTGCCATCTGTGTTTACCTCCCCATACGCTACTGCTGGGGGCTCAAGACTACCCTGTGCTCTGTGTGGTTGCAAGGGAGGGGAGGGGGAGGGGGAGGGAAAGGTAGGGAGCCTCTTTCCAGACGTGAAAGTAGTAAGAAAAAGCCCTTGTATGGGTCACAGACATGCACAAGGAAGATTTGAGCTGAACTAACATCTCGCCCATTGCATCATACTCCTACTAGGAATAGGGGTCACTGACTAGGGTTACCATATTAAAACATTTAAAAAAAGAGGACACTCCCCCGGGCCCTGGCCCTGCCCCTTCCCCGGCCCCGCCCCAACTCCGCCCCCATTCCAACCCCTTCCCCAAAGTCCCTGCCCCAACTCCACCCCCTCCCCTGAGTGCCCCGCATTTCCTCTCCTCCTCCCTCCCAGCCACACGAAACAGCTGTCCGAGCGCTACCAGCTTCACAGTTTGCCAGGCAGCCCCCAGACCTCCAGACCCTGCGCCCCTGGCCGGGCGCTTCCCCAGCGCAGCCGGAGCCCGGGAGGGGAAGTGCCCGGCCGGGGGCGCAGGGTCTGGAGGTCTGGGGGCTGCCCGGCAAACTGTGAAGCCGGTAGCGCTCAGGCAGCTCCGCTCTTCAGCTACACAGAGCTGAGGTGTCTGGGGGGAGCAGCAGCAGCCGCCGGAGCCACTCTAAGGTAAGCAGGGGACAGGGATGCCGGCAAAGCATTTTGCCGGACATGTTCGGCTTTATAGCAATTTCCCCCAGACGGGGATTTGAGGACCAAAAAAGCTGGACATGTCCGGGAAAATCCGGACGTATGGTAACCCTAGGGGTCACGTCAAGCTCCCTTGCTAGAATGTATGCTACCTTTCAGCAGCAAGAATTAAATGGGTATGCATACATGATGCTCCATTTCAGAGGAGTGACAAAGTCTACTCCATGGCAGATTTCCTCATCCTCCCATCAAATCCTGCCACATACAGGGCAGGCAGGATCAGAGCTGCTTCTCTGTTCAACATCCTGTGTTAGGCAAAGCAAGATTCAGGCTTACCCATTATAAACATGATTTACAATGGAGATGCTGGTACAGTCTTATTGACAGGAATGTTATGATTAGTATCAGATAATACAAATACCCATAATGGCTCATAAGTTGAAATGGTCTGTTTAGCACATAGAAAACACATTTGCAGAAGAGTGCAATAAACAAACTCATCAACCAGTAAGAGAAAACTGCTTCATTTGTATTTTAGAGAAATCTAATCAGTGATTCAGAATAGAGAGTGAAACAAAAATACTCAGTAGAGTGGGTTGTCAAGCAAAGTGTTATTCATGACAGACTGTTTCATATCACATTAATTTACAAAAATATGAATACATTTTATTTACTTATGGTCTGATTTTCAGAGGCTGTAAACACACATGATTCCTATTGACTTCAACTGGAGTCATCAGGTACAAAAGCACATCTGATATATGCCAAGGGGCCCACATTGGAAGTACCCAAAATGACAGGCTCCTTTAAAAAAATTTAGCTTATATGACTGGCTCAAGGACCTACAAGACATTTGTGGCAGAGTCTGGAAGAAGATTTGGGTCTCCCAGTCCCATGCTTGAACCAAAAATTTTATCTTTGTTTCCATGCTTCTTCTGAAAATGTCAATTTGCATGCACAAATCTGCAGCTTGCCTATAGAAACAGGTGCCCATGGAGTTTTGTGAGTGAAAATTTAAAAAGTTGACTCAATTAAATTCTCACTGTTCATATAATCTACTTTCTTCAAAACAAAGAACCATAACTTCTCATCAGTTTCATAGAAGTTTATAGTAACCAATAGGTGCACAAGTGAATAATGTTTTGTTTAATCCAAAAGTTATGAGAAAGAACTCTGATAAAATTTAATCAGATTGCATTGCTAATTGTTCCCTTTACTATCTATGTAATCAAAATAACTTCAGGATGGCTACACTAAACAGAGCTAATTCCTAAAAATGGCACTGTTCAAATCAGGAAGATGGGAATCAATCTTCAGAATTCAGATCCAGTTCCGATTTTCAAACATACCAAATTTCTGGGGTGAACAGATCATGGTTTTGGTTCAACCTCAAAGAGAGGGGCTATATGTAAAGATTGGGTCTAGATGTGGGTTGAGATTTTAACTTCCCCAGATTTTAAAGTGGCTGAGTTCAGACTCACATCTGTCAGAAACATTATAGATTTTCAGAGGCAGACAATAAGCCTGGAGAGGGGACATTTGAAAATTGTTTTATAACTTCTAAACAAGGAAACATGTTCCCGTCTTAATAATAATAATAAAAATAAAATATACTTACACCACAAAGTATTTTTTAAATAAATGTCCATAGTTTGAAAGAAAAAGAAAAATAATCACACATTTTTAAACAGAAAAAAATGAATCAGATGAACTATAAGCATTGAGAAAGATGAGGATTTTGACACAGGCACTCCTGAAAGCATAAGAATGGGATTCATGTGGCAGGCCCCAACCGTTTGCAGACATGAAAAGGATTACCTTTGAAGTGTAAAGATCAAAAAACATTTTTTCAGGTAATAAGATCTCTCTCAGATGGATTTCAGTAATAGGAACTGGCTTCTCTATAGTGAAGTAATAAAAAAAAAAGGAGCCGAACACAATAAAACTACAGCTAAGTCATTCACCCTTGGATACTCAGCATAAGATCTCACAAAGTTATGAATGAAGTTTACAGTGGTTAATGTAGCATTTGCACATAATGGAGAAATGTGTAGGAGTCATATTGATGAGGCTTGAAATAACTTGGGGATTGTGGTGACATCATAACAAACCCCAAGAGCAAGGCTCAAGCTGTCTGTGACGTCACACAACTCAGAGATGCACCAACACACTTTTTCAGAATGTCTGTTTTTCAAGGAGTCTCAGGGGGCTGTGGGTGGAGGAGAAAAAGAGAAAATAAATTCTATCCCGCTTCTCTCTCTTTTTCATGCTTTTGCATGGAAGGCCTGCTGCTTTTCTTCCTTCACTTCTTTTTAATGGCTCCCTAGCTTTCTTGAGCTCTTTCCTCCTTCCAATGACATCAGCAAACCAAATATTAGCATAGCCTTTGTTTCCAGTACAGATTCACATTAGTTATTCCACTTTAACTTTTGTTTTTAATAGCGCCTTTGATCTCAGCATCTGAAAGTGCTTTACAACAAGGGAGCCTCACACCATGCCTGTCAGGTAGAGTAAGCATTCGTATAAACACTTGATAGAAGCACAGAGGCAAGTTCACTAAGTGGCAAAACTGGGACTAGAAACCTGTGCTTCTGACAACCCGTCCCCTGCTCTAGCCATTGAACAACATACTCTCCCATTGTTGTGCTCTCCCGCACTCCCAATTTACACTTTTTATTGACGAGACTAAATTCAAAGTGGTGCCGCACTGAGTGAAGTACTATTGAAAGTTGAGAGAATTGGAAGAATGTAGTGAAAAAACTAACTGATTTATGTAATGTCACACAGGCAATTGACAAGTTTTTGGTGACCTCAACCCCTTGAATCATTTTTGTTTAACATATTAGCAACGGGCTGATTCCATTGAAATAAATCCACTCCTTACAGGGTCTATACACAGCCAGAAATATATTGGATGTTTCCTGCAGTTCATTTAAGTCCATGATTATGCTCCCATTGAAGTCAATGGCAAAACTCCCATTGAAGTCAGTGGTGTAGTATCAGGCCCTGACCCACAAATTTACCCAGTTCAGCTGCAGAATCAGATGCCCAATGTTGTTTTTGCTTTTTACTCAATTTTCCAGCTAAGCTCAGCTGACAAAAGCACCAAGAAGTAAAGTGATTTACTCGGGGTTACACAATGAGTCAGTAGCACAAGACCAGATTAAAACTCAGGATACTCCCTGGCTCCAACAGTTCTCTTCCCAGTAGTTCACACAGGCTCCAGCTGTTTGCCCTACTCACATGAACAGAATTTAGGGAAGTCTGGGGAGAATTTCATTTAAGTACAAATTCAGCTGGCAGCAGGCTTTCTGCTGTCAAACATTCAACTGGATTTTAAAGGACTTCACATCATTTTCCAGAATGGGGCCCACTCGTGTCACCCCTTTTAACCAACAGCTGTCTCTTTTTCTCTTTCAGTTATCTAAGAAGCAGAAAAGGTCTTTGGAATTTCTGATTTAATGTGTGATCTATGAATGAAGGAGAGAAACAAGTTTAACCACAGAACATTTGATCTCTTATTGACTGCAGCCCTGTGTTTGCAGCCATTCTGCATAGGGACCAGCTGAAGAATCAATCTCCCTCTCTAGGAAGGCATGACATGGAGGAGACCTAATCAAGCCAAGTTACAAGAGTTGGTATTTCAAATAATTATCTCAGATATAAACAGAACTTCACAAAGGAGCTGTAGAGCTTAAGCAGACTCCTGAGGAATCCCCCAGCATAAGGGGAATCCCAGAGGCAACAGAGCAAACATCTCCCTTCCAACACAGCGGGCCTGAGTAGAAAAAGAGGATGTGATCCGTTTGCCACTGCTCTAGGGAGATTTCAGCTGCTTAAACAGCTCTTTCGGGCCTTTGGCAGCTGGGCTCAATTTAATGCAGCTCTGAGGCTGCTCTAACATGTACTGGGGACAACATTGGTCTCAGGATAAAAGGAACACAAGGAAATGTAAATTTACCTTGGCGCCCCCAACACAAGTCTTGCACCAAACCTGGAAATGTAGGCCTATATCGTTCTCTACCTATATAAATTACAAGATTGCACACTATGGAAGTTAAGGGCAATTCCCAGGACTAATGTTGTAAAGAATTTTACACAAAATATTTCGTGGACTACAGCCCACTTCTTCGGATCCGAAGAAGTGGGCTGTAGTCCACGAAAGCTTGTGCTCTAATAAATTTGTTAGTCTCTAAGGTGCCACAAGTACTCCTGTTCTTCTTTTTGCGGATACAGACTAACACGGCTGCTACTCTGAAACGCAAAATATTGACTTCCTGTCTTCATGGAGGAGACATGTAAGAAAATTAAGCCTATTTTTAATAGCATAAGTCACCAAAATGATCCAGTTTTAGAAATAAGGCAATTTTACGAGTATTTATGTAATGCTGAATTCTATTCAGTGCTAATACTTTGGGACATCTGAATAATAAAAAGAGGCATTTAGTTGTAACAAACAAACCAAAAAAAGCCATGCCCACTCCTAGTATGAAACGTGAATAAGAGTGATGTAAATAACTAGTCATGTTGTGTTACATCACAGCAGTAATACATTTTTGCTAACACAACTTGCCTGGATGCTGAAAGGAACGTTTTATTCACGGTTCTCAAACAGTTCAGTTCTCAAACTATTTGTATAGCCTAAACTCAGCATTCCAAGCAGGAGAAAAAGTTCCCTCTTAAAGAATAGCAAATCAATGATGCAACATGAGTTTTCTGAGTAATGGACAGCTGCCTAGCACAAGATCTAACAGGATCTCAAACACCCCAAGTCTTAATCATGTGCAACTTTCAGGCAAAATGGCAGTGGAAAAAAATGATTATTTACTTGTTAACTGAGTGAATCTGTTCTGAAGTCAATGATTTTACCTGCTGTGTGCATATATGTATATGGAAGAATATATATTAGTAATTTTCCCCCAAAGATAGCAAAGTAAAATGAATTATGCCTCACAACACCCTGGTAAGCTAGGTAAGTATTATTATTCCCATTTTATAGATAGAGAAATCAAAGTACAGAGAGATTATGTTACTTGCCCAAGGTCACACTGGAAAACTGTGGCATGGCCAGGAATGGAATTAGTTTGGTGCTGTCAAAGAGTTCTCACTTAGAGGTTACCAAGTGGCCTGGTCAGCCCTACAAACAATTCTTGGAGAAAACAAATCAAATCTTTAAAAAGTGAGGAAAACTGGGTAAAGAGATATTAAGCTCAAAAGAAGAGACAGGAAATTCACAATTAATTTTGACACTAGATAATCCTTAATTTTCCTTAATATACTTGACTCAGAGCTTTGTAAAAAATAGCCATGCATTGAGGTTCCAGGCAAGCTCCAGCTATGAATTTCCTGGCTTCTGTCCATTTGTTTCACCACATCCTAAATATTAATGTTATTATATTTTTTACATTGTGGGATTGAAAGGATTTATTGACTCAAGAGACCAGAATATGTCCAAACTCTCAGGAAATACATACTGTTCGGTAATTAGGCAATTTTCTTTGTAGTTTGTAAGGACTAGAATAGCACAGCTTCTTTCCTAAGCAGAATCTGTTATGTAGAGAGGAGGTGGAACACACACAGACCCTGCAGCAAGAGCGTAAGTGGAAGAATTCCGAGTAAGAAAAAAAACCCACCTTTATAGAAGTTAGAGTTTGCTCCAAATCCTGTCTAGCAGTTTGTTCTTTTTGTCATGTAGGTTGTATTGAAATTCTCTCCTCGCCTGCTTGTAACTGCCATTTGCATTAACTAGGAGTCCAAACAATACAAGCTTACTAAGAATGTGTCACTAAGCGTAAGAAATCTTATACCTTTTATACTTATTTAAAGTTTACACAGCTTGATCCAAATTCTAGCTGCCCAATGCACATAACGACATGCCAAGAAAACTCATAGGTGTGAAGATGATGCCTCACGCAGCCTCCAGGCCTGGAGCTGTGCAGTGTAATGATGCACACAAATGTGTGCACTTCACATCCTGACCCAACAATGGGAAGTATGCAACCTCCATCCTTGCCGATTATTGATGCTGGAAGAGTGATGTCGGTCAGTCTGTCCCCCATAAAGTCTAGGTGTCTAGCAGTAAATTTTACAAATGATTTCCTCACCCCAACAAACAACTTTCTCCAAATGATTGGGAATTTTAAACAAACGACAACTTTTACAATTTTTTCTAATTGATGGTTAAAACACACTCCTCTGCTTCCTGTAGTCATGCTTCACATCCTCTGACTTCACACAGAAAGATCACAGGAGGATCATGACCTGGAGGGGGTAGGATGCATTCAAGAGGAGAGGCAGGGTTTACCTAGAGAGGTTAGAGGGTGGGGGAAGATAGTGCAGCCTGGGTTAACAGGGCTTTCATCTCCCCAAGCTAATAGAACTTCCTGCTCGATAGTACTTTCCTGTAAGCATCTCTTCCCCTCAAGAGTCCTTTTTTTCTTCATCTCCTGAGCTATGTTTACCCACCCATCCTACCAAGGCTCCCTGCAGGGCCCAGCTATAGGTAGAGGAGTGGTCCGTGAGTTGAAGGAAGGAAAGCAGCCAGTCCTGTTCATTGGGCAAGGAATCTGACTGGTATACCTTCCTGCTGCTGTCCTTCGTGGATTCCCTTTTCTCCTGTGGTCTCTGCTTCAATATCAGCTCCCTGGCTGGATGCTGTATCTGCTGCTGCTGCGAAAGGCATGTATAACTGAGGCCAGATCATTGTCCCTCAGGACACACACACACAGACACACACACACACACACACACACACACACAAAAACCATTTGGCCAGCTAGACACACTGCAAATTCAAAAGTAAGTGAATGTTATTAATAAGAGCAAACACTGCTCTGTATAGACCTTAAAGGGAGCACACACTTTTCAATAGCATTTCTCCGGGTTCTTAGGAAGCCATGTCTTTGTCTTCCAGTGTAGGTTGACAAGCAATTCAGCTGCCACATTACTACATACAGGCTACTTTTTTGCTTGTTTCCCTTAGCTTGATAACTCCATTTTAAACTGAGCCTCCTCAAGGTCATCTGTCGCCCATTAATTTCCATTATCACTCAGACTCTGAGGACAACATTTTCTTTGACAACTTGAATTTATCAAGATCTGTGCTGAAACCTGAGTTGTATTATTAAGCATCAGATAAAGGCATTTTTTAAAAAAAATCACACCAGTGGAGAAGATCACTTATGTACAGGAGTCACTTAAGTATTCTTGCTGAATATTTAAAAGATGTACGTATGTATAAACACACGTCCTTTATATAACTATAATAGTTGGATATTCACTGTTTGCCAGGTTCAGTCAGCTTCTCACATGTGTTCAGAAAAGCCAGATGGACAGAAAACTCTACGGGCACTATTCTCATTCGCACCAAGGCTCCTTTATGGTGCCTTAGCTTAAATGTTGTGTGCACCCACATTCAGTCTCCTTTACTAGAAGGAGGTTCCAATTGATTTTTCTTTTGGAATTAGTAATTAACAAACTCTTCAGTGGGGACAATTAATCAAGCAACTTAAAGTAGATTAATGGAGACTTTCTTCAGAGGCAAAATGAACATTGTCCAGTTTAATTAGTTGTTCAGGGTGCATCTCACTGAACGAGAACGAAGCAAATAAAAAAGAGATGAGATTTGATTTTTAGGCTCTGCTACAGTGTTGCCAATTCACATGTTTTTAGTGCCATATCTGGAGTTTTTCTTAAAGTCCAAGCTGCTAGTATCAGGAAGTCATGTGAATATCAGCTTTCATTTAAAAAAAAAAGTTCTAGCCCTCATATTTTTTGGAGAAAAGTTTGAAAGTATGACTCAAGTGTATACTGAAGACTCAGAAACCAGAAATAAAGTAAAGAACTCCAAATTTATTCTTATTGTTTTAGATTTCCTGATTCTTTGGGGCCTAAGTCATGGTTTTCGAGCACTTGGGGTAGGCAATATTGCTGCTGCTTCATGTGAGAACAAGCAGAAATTACTCTAGTACTCACTACTACCTACAGGAGCAAGAGTAGGATCATCCCTTCCAAAAAAACCTGTGGGAGTGGGTTAAGATGGCAGAAATCACCACATAAGTTCCTTTTATGGAGTTTCTTCGTCACTGTTCCATCAGGGCTTGCAGCCCCACCCTGGAGAATAAATCCGGTGGTTCCCCAGCAATCCATGGATCTTGAGCTATCTGCTGAAGGTAAGAACTATCCATACAGAGGCCCTGTGCCTTCATGCTAGCTCTATGTCCTGGCAACCCCCATTTCCTAGCAAAGATGCGTCTGTTTCCTAACAAGGACTCCCTCCCCACCATCACCACTTTTAAAGGTCCTAACGTTATGGAAGCAATTGCCCCCTACACCCTTGCACGCTGGAGAGATGATACATGTCCAGAGGGACCTCTTCAAGTGCTGATCTTGAGAGTACAATCATGCCTCAAATCATTCCATTTCTTGCTCTAGATTTCACTCAGACAACACCCATTGCCTTCAATGGGAGCTTGCCTAAAGTGAGGGCTTTTAGAATCTGCCCATTGAAATCAATGGGAGTTTTGCCTGAGGAAGGTTTTCATGATCTGTGCCACAGCAAGTTAATCAGTAAGTATTTTTTCAAGCAGCTGAGAAAGTTGCATATCAAGAAACAAGAACTGTAAATAGGGAAGTACTTGAAGAACTGGTGCACAAGACTGATATGACACCTGACTGCTTCCATTACGTAAATGCAATTTATTCAGACAAACAACTAGAATCATGCATCATTTCTGTACAAGCTGCCCCTCAGGTTTACGCACTGGGCCGATATCTTGTGTTTGAAAACAGGAAGCTCCAGCTGTAACACGAAATGACCCAGACAGTGAAAAGCTAGACAGTAAGCTAAATTGGAAGACAGGAAGTTAAAGTTCATATTCATACCACAAACAATAAAGTAATAAGCAGGTTCATCTGATATATGTTTGGCAATATCACATGTCACTGTGAGTTATAAAATATAAGAGAAAACTGCTGATATAAATGTTTATGGAAAGACAGAATGATGCTAAGAACCCACTAGATCTGGGGTGGGCATGTCCCCGCTCCAGCTCCTACAGTATGGGCAGCCAGGGGGCTTTGCACGCTGCCCCATCCACAGGCACCACCCCCGCAGCTCCCATTGGCCAGTCCGGAGCCCCTTCCCACACCCTGAACTCCTAATTTCTGGCCTCACGCCAGAGCCCTCACCCCCTCCCGCACCCCAACCCCCAATTTCATGAGCATTCATGGCCTGCCATACAATTTCCATACCCAGATGTGGCTCTTGGGCCAAAAAATTTGCCCATCCCTGCACTAGATACATCATCCCAGTTTGATAGTGAACCATTGTTAACTACTCTGAGTATGGTCTTTCAACCAGTTGTGCACCCACCTTATAGTAATTTAATCTAGACCTCATTTCCATAGTTTGCTTATGAGAATGTCATGTGGGAGTCCAGGGCTTTGGAGCTGTGGTCCGGCTCCGCTCCAGCTCCAGGCAAAAACCTGCAGCTCCACTGCTCCAGAGCAGCTCCGCACTCCAGCTCCGGGCTCCACTCCAAAGCCTTGTGTGGGACTGTGTCAAAAGCCTTACTAAAAAGCAAGATATATCACATATACAGTTTCCCCCATCCATTAGGCCAGTAACCTTGTCAAAGAAGGAAATTAGGCTGCTTCTGTGATCTCCTTTCTTTGACCACTTCAGACCTTGCTTATTGGATTTCACAGCTCCCTCTTTTCCTATAATCTCCTCCTGGCTGCCTCAGATCTCCACTCTGAATCAACTGCTCTTGGTCTACTGCTACTGTCATGTGAACAACCCTCTTCTACAAATAACAATTTCTGGTGAGTGTATTTGCCTACATTACAATGAAGTATTCTTCATAAGGCACAGGCAGGAGAAAGGGGCCCAAACCAAAACCCCAGGTCCAGATCTGGATTCTAAATCTGTAAATCAGGTGTAACTCCACTGAAGTCAATGGAGTCCTTCCAGATTTACATCTCATTAACTGAGAGCAAAAATGTTCCTTTATCTCTATAATAGACAGAACCAAGAGTCCTGAGCCATACACTCTCAAACTCAAGCTTCTCCAAGTCCAGGATGTTCAAACTCAGTCCATTATACAGACAGGTTTTAGCTGCAAACTCACCTCCAGATCCATGATTTCAGTCCCAGCTCACCTCTACCCAGTAGGGGCCTGGTCCTGCACTTCTGAAGGCAATGGGAGTTTTGCATTTGACATCACTGAGAGCAGAACTCGACCCTATGTAGGCACCCTTTACTAGAAGGGCCTCTGAACTTTATTGGGAGTGTTCCCGGGAAAAAGCCTGTGTGCTGCAATCTAGCCTTAGGGTACGTCTATACTTACCTCCGGGTCCGGCGGTAAGCAATCGATCTTCTGGGTTCGATCCCAGAAGTGCTCGCCATCGATGCTGGTACTCCTGCTCCGTGAGAGGAGTACGCGGAATCGACGGGAGAGCCTGCCTGCCGCGTCTGGACCCACGGTAAGTTCGAACTAAGGTACTTCAACTTCAGCTACGTGAATAACGTAGCTGAAGGTGCGTATCTTAGTTCGAAGTGGGGGGTTAGTGTGGACCAGGCTTTAGAGACTACAACTCCGATGATGCCTTGGGGAAGAGGGGGAGACTTCCTCGTGCAGGGAGAGCAGATGGTGGATGCCATTTTGGGAAACAGAGTGAGACTGCTGCTTTGGAGCTCTGACCATACCAGGAGCTGCTGCTAGGAAGCCAGGAGCTGTGGCTGGGAGCCGGCAGGGGCTTTGATCGAGCAGGGAGCCTCAGAGGCTTCACTGGAGCCAGGGCAGAGACTGATCCTGTGCCTAGAACTGACTGAGGTGGGCCTGCAGTGATGGAACTGTGAATGACCCCCATTCTGGTTTGGGAAAGTACTTGCAAGGGAAGAGGCACAGCAGAGAGACTGAGTCTGAGGAGCGGCACAGCGATCTTCCCATCGAACCAGGACCCAGAGCTGCTGACATTTGATGGGGCCAGCTCCAGTCGTCAGCGGGGTTGTGCAGCTTGTTACTTTGGCTGGTCTGACCCACAGAGCTCCAGCTGCAGAGCTCCAAGTGCACTCGCGCAAACTAGTGTCTGGGACTCTGAAATCCAGAGGAGTGTACGCTCCAGGGTGGGGTAAAGGGTGGCAGTGTGAATGCCAGTTAGATATGTTTCATTTATTACTGTATACTATATTTGTTAATTGATTTTATTCAACTGCCACCTGTGGATTTAAATTAGGAGTGACATATAATTTTAGTCTGTTATACCCTGAATTTTTTAAGTTGTTAAGTAAAGGTGTGTTAACTCTAATTTAAGTATATTGGATGTATATTGTTTATAATTGGTATTTTTGAGTTATACCCATGCTACAGATTATAATATTATTATTTCTTGTTAAAATAGCTGTATTCCTGGAGATTCCCAAGGCATGCCATTGAGTGTGTACAGGGGCCAGCCAGGTGGAGGCACCGCCAATTTTAAATTCCTTTAGGAGTAAAGGGACTGCAGCAGAGGGATGAATAGAGGATTCCCACCTATCCAACAGAAATACTCAGAATCTTCTTTAATGTCAACGACATCAAGCACCCACGCACATAAGTGAGTGTTGCCTGCTCCCAAGTAACCCAGGGAGGAAAAGGGGGTTACACCTAGATTCCAAGTAGTGCTACCACCAGTGCTAACTTTTCACCATCAGCCATGAAATGGGAATTTCAATCCTGAAAATTAAGTAGCCCAATTGGCTTCACAAACACTTCACAAGCAACCTGGCCAACTGCAGAATATGTTGCAAGATCCACCTATTTGTCAAACCCGCCCATCATAAGAGAAGACAAGGGACCTAATCTTCTCCTGCCTTGTTCCTTGTGCTTTACAGTGCTTTACAGTGCAAGGTGGGTATAAAACACTAGCAAATCAAAATGGCTGCAGGACTACCCAAGGTGAAAGGTCATGGCTGAACCAGGCCCAAGGAAATACTAACATGGGCGGAGGCAGGGCATTAGACAAGCTCCTGGAACTTGGGAGAAATAAGGAGCAGAATTTATTATAAGCTCACTATTGACATGTTTGGCCAATCCAAAATTACCTATTCCGCTCCTAGGTACTACACGTATAAGCACTGTAGAATACCTTGCAAATCTTAGGTTAGAGAGAGATGTCATTTGAAACTCAACATTTTGATTGTATCATTAATTGGCTTATTTTCAGGAAAAAAACAACTGGATTCTCTTGTGGTACTTTCAACCCAAACATTGCAGCATTGGACTAATGCCTTAGAACCAGGAAGTGAATTGGATTCGAAAGAAAAATGAAACTTCTCAGTTTAGTTTTACTGTCTCAGCTGAGTAAAGGGCAAAAAGTAAATAAAAAAAAATCCGTGCTGAAGAGTAAATGAGATTTTTCATGTTCTTTCAGGTTTTATAATTTCAGTGTCATTTCCTGATTTTTTTAAATTAGGTGATTTTTAATCATAGTATATCCTTTTAGCCAACTAAGGCTCTCATTTCTATTTAATTTTTTTCCTCATGAAGAGCACTCCAATATTTTCAACAAATGGAGAAAAAAAATACATTAAAATTTTTTTAATGACTGGCATAACCACCACTCTTCCCTTCCAGCACGTGTTAAAGAACAACATCCCTGAGCTATTGCCTCACCGCACCATGACACAGCATGCATTTAAACATACATTATCTAATTCACCAGGGCATTTTCTGGACTATGTAAAATGAAAGTTATAACAGAGAAAAATTATAATTTTCCTGAGGATAATAAGAACATATCATGTCTACTTAAAACTTCAGAAAAATAAAGCTAGAAAAAAAATACAGATGACCAGATTCACTGGTACATTCTGGCTGCCTTGTACCACCAGAGCACCACATAGCAGCTGGAGTGTACTGGTGAATCACCATTAGCACTTTTCATCAGTACTCAATACATTTCATACTGAAGACACAGGGCCTGATCTTCCTTATTACACAAGTGAAAATCAGTGCAGATCACCAATAAGTGGATTGAGACTTAACAGATCTAAACTAGTAATAAAAGGAGAATTCAATCCTTTGGATAATTCTTGAAGATCCAGCATTCATCATTCAGGAATATAGGGTTATTAACCATGCTATTATTTTTAAATAACTAATATGAAGGTAATTTGTTTACTTTTTCCCTAAACTTTGGTATTGACTCTATTACACAGTCCTGCAGTACAAACTTTATATGACGGGACTTCCCAGTGCACATCAGAAAATCATTGAAGCACAGAACCAAAACTAGTGAGACATTTGGTGGGTTTTCACAATCATATGCTGGCAGTAGATTGCAGCTGATCTAATGCTTTACTTTATTGCAGGTAATGTTGTTATTTTCCACAGTTTTGTCTGGAGGGTTTTCTCACTGAAGCCTCCTTTTCATCTCCTTCACCACTTCTGCTCGCCAACTTTTTAAATTGTCTTCGTTACAGTCTTGTCTTCTTTACTACATATGAATCCCATTGGGCAGTCCACTATCTCAGTTACGTAGCTATCCATTTTAAAAGTCTTGATTCAGTAAAGCATATGAATACATGCTTAACTTTAAGCATATGCTTAGGCCTCATTGACTTCAAAGGGGCATAAGCACAGACTGAATGCTTCATTGAATAGTAATGGATTTAAGCAACTGTTTATGTTGTTTACTGAATCAGAGCCTAAGAGAAGAGATAGATTTAAACAAAGAGAGAAGATGGGTGAGGCAATATCTTTTATTGGACCAGCTTCTGCTGGTGAACGAGACAAGCTTTTGAGCTCCACAGAGATCTCAGGAGTTCTATTTCACCAACTAGGGTGACCAGATGTCCCAATTTTATAGGGGCAGTTCCATTATTCGGGGCTTTGTCTTACATAGGCTCCTATTGCCCTCCACCCCATCCCAATTTTTCACACCCTATTCATTGACAGAATTTGGTCCAAAAGATATTAACCCACCTTAAATAGTGTAAGAAGCTAGCAGATGGCACCTAAGTGCAAGCAGCCAAGTCCTGGAGGATCATCGGCCCAGAAGGGCAAAAAGGCAGACAATTCCAGGACTATTGGGAGAAGCTGGAGGGCAGGCACCATCTTGGCAGAGAGAAGCCACTGTAGGAAGTAAGGAGGACTGTGTTGCCTTGGATGTGGGTGCACGGAACCTGGGGAAAAGGACTCGTGAAGGACACTGCTAGACTGGGATGGGTGGTGAACGCTTTAGACTTAGACTCACGTATATCCTGAAGCAAGGTGAAGGTCGAGTAGCCGAGCAGCAACATACCTTACCAGGCCAGAGGTTGAGACTGAGCAGCCACCAAGCAGCACATCTCAGCTTTATATGCACCACCGGTGGTATTAGAGGCACTAGGAAGGGAGGAGACTTTGGGTATCTCCAAAAGTTGGGGGAAGAGATTGTGTTACTGTTTCACCCCTGTTGTTGAATTCACTTATGTTTCCCATCCCTGGTCTAGCCCGTTGGTCTGTACCCATTCCCTTGCCTAATATTCTTTTAAATAAATGGTTACAAACCCCTCCTGTGTGTGTCATTTGGGTCTGTGTTAGGAGTCTCCACACCCACATAAGCAAAGGGAAAAAATGCCCAACCCAGAGAGGAATAGGTGCAGGCCAGCACCTGTGGGCAGTGCATGGGGGGAGAAGGGTAGCTGGCACACTACATCTAACTTTTATTCTGCTTTAGACTCATCTATAGAGTATAACCTCCATTTTGATTACAATAGTCTAGCAAACTGATATTATGTATATTCAAAGCATCCAAAAAAAGGGGTTGTCTCCCAGTAAACAAGTACACTCACCACTAGGTGCCCCCTCGGGGCAAGGCATAGAAGCTTTCTCACTTATCTAGCAACCCATGCTGACAATCACTCCAACCCTTCGGTGGCTTCTCTTCCAGTGACAAGCCCCTCCAGCAGGGTCACGAACTTAAGTGCACCTTTTGCCGGGTCATAACTGTCCAAACTGAAAGTCTCAAAATGTCTAACACAAACAAATTCTTCTCCCTCTCTGGGGATCTTCCTCAGCCCGTCATCAGCTCAGCCTGTAGTCACCATGCTGGGCTTGATAACCCTTCTGGTGAGCTTAAAGGTCCCCTTCCTTAGGGATGGTAGGGAAACCCAGTCCCCACTCTCTACTCTGGGTTCCAGCCCAGGGCCCTGTACTGAACAGCTAGGTCTGTGCTACAGTTTTCAATAGGTCACTTCCTATCCAGCCCTTTAAGTTCTCCTCTGGGTGTGTCTACACTGCAACATAAGCCAGGGCTCAGACTCAGGCTTGAGTCTAACCCCCTTTCCGTCTACACACAAATCTCTCAGACTTGGGCTCAGACTTAGGGTGCTAGGACCCTGCGGGGGTGGAGGTTCTGGGCCCATGTCAAGCTGCGACCCAGGGTTTGAGTCCTATTGCTTTGCAGTGTAGACACAGCCTCGCTTGACTTGGGTCCTGGGAGTCCCCCAAAGTATCGCACAATCCCATGGGCCAACTTCATCTTTCCTATTCCAAGAATCTCCAATCAACTTAAGTGAAAATGGAAGCCACCCTCTTTGATGTACAGCACCAGTTCAGTGAGTCAGCATTAACCCTTCACCTGTCTTCTGATCACTGAACTGCAAACATACCATCAGAGAATCTTCTGTGTTTGAAATGGAGACTGAGCAGAGCAAGCCTTTTGCAAAGCATACTGCTTCATGGTCACGGGAGCGCAGCCAGATTTTGGTGAATCTCTGGTGCAAAGACGGCAAAACTGTGGACTTTAGAACGACCATGCATACCAGCTGATCGCAAAGAAGCTGGGTAGCTTTGCAAATTTATCAGACCGGTGACCAGTGCAGGGAGTGGATTAAGCAGCTCAAGAGCAGGTACTGGAAGAGCAGGGACCAGAACTGCACCTTGGGCAACTCGCAGACATTGTGCCAGTTTTATGGGTAGTTTGACCAGGTGCTGGGCACTGCACCCAGCATGGAGCCAACCATGGTGCATGATGACGTGATCATCTGGGATGGCGCCTTGCTGGCCCCAGAATCCAGCATGGGGACTGACAGGAACCAGCAGCAGGCACTGAGTGAGGAGCATGGAGTCACTGTTGATGAAACTGGTCCCAGAGCAGGCTTTGGAACAGGATGAGTAGCAAATTCTGCATCCATACGTGAAGGAGCTGTTTGATTCCCTTCCCATCACCTGCCTGCCTGTGAGGAATGTCCTGCTGCTGAACCTGTAGCAATCACGGAAGGAACAGAAGCTGCCCCCCTGAGCCCGGTAAGAATCAATGCAAAAGTTTTGAAAAGACCAGGCTAGCAGCATGTATCCGTTAATGGCAGACTGTATCCCAGTGCCTTGGCCTCCCACACCCCTACCATGTAGAATGCAAAATGACAACCAGGAAATGCAAACAGTAAAGAACACTTTAGAGTATTTTTACTGGAAATGCACAAATTTTTGCTAGGGCCATTCCTGTTTCTTAAAAACAACAACATTACATTTCTGTGCCTTTATGTTTGCTGCTCTGTAATCACTTAACACTCTATGGAGCTGCCTGGAAACAGTGGACTGCTTGTGTGTATTTGAGAAATGTGGTCCATTTTCAATACTAGCCCATTTCAGTTAGAGGTAATCTATGCAGACCATAAGTGCCACAATCATCTGTTCCAAGTACGACTGGGGTCTGAATTTTTGTCCAAAATGTGCTGGGGCTGGGGAGAAAGACGACTATGGAGTTCTGCATATTTGATGCAGCTGAAACAGACTAAGTCACGTGGAAGCTAAAGCAGCATCCTGTTGATTCCCTCATGAATTCTGACCCAATCCCAGGTGCTCATAGCTGCAAACTTTTCCTGAAGCAGGAACTCCAGATAGGTAGTCACATTGTGAGGAAGGATGTGTTTTCCAGGTCCACCTCAGTAGCTGATCAACCCACTCCACTCATAGACGTGCTGTTCAGTCACTATATGTTTGTCTGCAGGTTTGCTACCAGCAGCTTGGAATAACATCTCCCGTCGCCAACAGGACACCACAAGAACAGTTATGTTCTCCAAAATGTGAAACCCTGAAATGCTAGATAAAACTTTTTGTAGCACGGCCACTAACCACCCCCAACCCAAGTAGTTATGCAATTTTGTAAAACAAAAGCTACTTTGAATTTTTAAACTTACCATTGTCTCTACACTAATTTAACTATGATTAACCAGGCTGTGTCCAGGGAGATTCTGTGGACTGAAGTATCCCTTTCGCAATGTATTGCAGTTCATTTTTGAAATGTAACATTTTGTGTGTTTGGAATTTCACAAGAATTAATTCCGTGCTCCTCCACTGAGCTAGTTGAGACCATAACTCTGTGTGTCTTGTGCTGTTGTAGGCCCCTTGACCTCTACTGGCCACTACACCTCCACAGGTCGACCTCAGTACAGCACATCTGACCCAGCATACCTTAAAGAGGATGCGTTTCCTTCATGAACTGATAGTTGAAGTTCTTGAGAAGGCCAACAAGCAGGTCTAGTACCAGAAACAGGCAGACTTAAGACTGGAGAAAAGGCATGGCAAGAGTCAGGAGGACAGGATGGCTGCACAGCCTGAAGACAGGGTTTCAGCACATGAGCAGGCACTTGCTATGCAGTTCCTAGAACAGGAATGTCAGCTAAGGGAGGAGGATAGAGCTCAGCAGAGAGAGCTGTTCAAGCAGCTCATCTCAATCAGCGCTGCAAGTGTACCGGCTCCTGCTGCCTCTCCCACAGCCTAGGTGACTTGTACTGTTTTAACGCATTTATAAATAAAGACTTTTATGTCATCAAGAAAGTTTATTGCTATCACTGCATCTCATCGTATAATCATGATTTGAAGTAAAGCTAAACACATGATCAGGAACAATTAGAAATCAGTCAGAAAACGCTATTCCTCTATACAGCTAGCTACAGTAATCCACATTTCAATTGCTTCCTTATATGAATCCATACCGTGACTCATCCTCCACCACAACCCACCCCCCATTTCATAAGTCATTATGTCATTCATAACTATATTCCAGGGCAATCAAGCTTCCATCCCTCCCCATGCACTGAACCCTTCCTACAATTAAGTAGCCCCATCCCCCCACAAGCACATTCACAGAGGTACTATTTCCACTCTTCCCTTGAGCCATGCAAGTCCATAATGTGGGAGCACAAAGCATCCCTGACTTCTATTGCCTGGATCCATCCAGCTCCAGCTGCGGTAGGTGGACTTTCTGGCTGAGTGTACCAATTCAGCAGTCCCTCGCTGTCATGAGTCCATTCAGAGGGAAATGGTGCACCTCTTGCTTCACAAAGATTGTGAAAAGCACCACAAGCCATGGTAGTGCAGACAGCATTGATGACATTGGCATCAAATGGGTCTGTAGGCATCTCCAACAGGATTTCAATCTGCCAAAAGTGTTCAACAAGCATTTTATACTTGCTGAGAGTGTAATTAAACTGTCTTTTACTAGGGTACAGTTTCATAAACCAAGGCAAAAGGGGATGCACAGGATTCCCCAGAATAACAGTGGGGACAGTACCTCCATTTATGACCATGTCATTTAGTGGGACTAGTGTCACAGCCTGTCCATTCATGTAGTCTCCCAATTGGTGAAACACGCTGGTGTCATGAACTTTTCCAGTGCAGCCCATGTTAACATTCATAAATTGCTGTCTGTGGTCCACGAGGACCTGCATAACAATGGAGTAGTATCCTTTGCCATTTATGTATTCATGTCTTCTTTGAGGAGGTCAAATTATGGGCAAATGAGTCCCATCAATGGCCCTGGCACAGTCTGGAAACTCCGTTCTCGTCAAGCCAACAATTATCTCAGGAATATCTTTTATGCTCGCCACCTTGGGGTAAACCACACACGTGTTTAGCTCAGAAAACTCCACAATCATCAGGGCCGCCCAGAGGGGGGGGGGGAAAGTGGGGCAATTTGCCACAGGCCCTGGGCCCCGCAGGGGCCCCGCAAGCCCTGGCCAAGAATTCCTTTCCTGGCTAGAGGCGCCTTTTTAATTTTTACTTACCCGGCGGCGGTCCGGGTCTTCAGCGGCATTTCGGTGGCGGGGGGCCCTTCAGTCGGTCTGGGTCTTCAGTGGCATTTTGGCAACGGGTCCTTCAGTGCTGCCGAAGACGCGGAGCAACTGAAGGGGCCGCCGCAGACTCGGAGCACCACCCAGTGAGTATGTCTGCTCCCCCGCTTTGCCCCAGGCCCCCTGAATCCTCTGGGCGGCCCTGGCCATCACTTTACCCACAATCAACTTTCCAGCACCAAACTGGTTGGCAACAGACCTGTAGCAGTCTGGGTTAGCCAACTTCCAGATGGCTATAGCAACCTGCCTCTGGATCAGCAATGGTGCCATCATGTCTGTGTCTTGCACTCGAGGGTTGGGGCAAGCTGCTCACAAAGCTCCAGAAATGTAGCTTTCTTTATGTGAATATTCTGGACCCCTGCTCATCATCCCAGGTCTGCATGACTATTTGATCCCACCATTCTGTGCTAGTGGACCTGCACCAGAAGCACGGGTCTATGTAGGGAGCATCAGTGGCTATACCGAATGTCATGAGCAGCATCAGCCAGTTTGAGTCTGCCTTGCCTGGGTAACTCCTCCTCCATCATAAATTCTATTAGTGGGTCAGAAAACACCACCACCGTGTCCACCAGTGCCTGTGGAAGCTCTGCCCATTTCCTGACTCAGGAGTGAAAGCACAAGCAAGAGAACTTAAGGAAAAGGGGCTTCCCTGTTGCTCGGCAGGCTGTTCAAATTTCTCATAACACGCAGGGCAGGCAATAAAATTTTCTCATAGTGCACCACAGTCAGAGGGGTAGGGCAACCACATTTCAGGAGCCTGCGATATGGTTAGTTTGACTCAGATCTGCATCCTGCAGTATGGACACCAGAGCCCCAGGTTCAAGCCCATATTAGAAAATTCTTAACACAGAGTTAAGAATCATTGCAGAACCCTCAAGTCTCAGGGTCTCTAACACTGGTCAGCTGACTAAAGTCCTGCTAACCTTGGGCTTACATTGCAATTTGGTTTTCTGCAATCAGAAAGTTGGCAACCCTAGCCCCTCCCTTCCCCCCATTTCTCCTCCCTCTGTTGCTCGCTGTCCCACACCCTTGCTTACTCACTCATTTTCACTGGGCTGGGGCAGAGGAGTGGAGTGTGGGAGGGGGTGAGGAGTCCGGGGTGAGACCAGGAATGAGCAGTTTGGCATGCAGGAGGAGGCTCCAGATAGGACAGGGGTTTGAGATGTGGGATGGGATGAGGGCTCCATCTGGGAATGCGGGCTCCGGGGTGGGGCCAGAAATGAGGGGTTCAAAGTGTGGGAGAGGGCTTCAGGCTGGGGCAGAGGGTTAGGATGCAGGGGCAGGTGAGGGCTCTGGCTGGGGTGCAGGCTCTGGGGTGGGGCGGGGGTTAAGAGTGTGGGGAAGGGTGCAGGAGGGGGCTCAGGGTTGGGGCAAGGGGTGCAGGCTCCAGGAGACACTTATCTCAGGTGGCTCTCAGAAGCAGCCATCATGTCCCTGCCCCACCCCCGCAGCTCCCATTGACCGGGAACCATGGCCAAAAATTTTTTTGCTTGGGGCGGCAAAAAACCTAGAGCTGGCCCTGGCTGGGTTTACTTTTATTGACAAGTATTATATCTTGTAGCCTGTATGGTGACAAAGCACCAACTTCTTTCCACACTCACGCATTTAAGCTGAAATATGGTTTCCTGAAGTTGCAATTTCAATTTGCTCATTCTTCCCCCTAACTCATCTCTTTCCTCTTTTTCATACAAAGATGCCATTATGAAATCCTCCAAATATGCTTTTAAAGTTATCGAGATGATATCAGTGACAACTGACACAGAGTGCTCTCTCCACCTGAAATGGCTTGGCAGGAAGAGATTAGAAATATTTGGTAAAAGAATAGAAGCCTGCAATGGTGTGGGGGACCTCATCCTCCAGATATGATTCTGTTCAGTAGCATCTTACATCAGATAAAACCTCTTCATTTGTTTTCCCCAGGTAGAGCATGAATTGTACCTCTAGCTTTCTGTACTTCCCAGTATTTTCATGAGCATTCATTTGTATTTCTAATAGGTCAGCATACAGATAAGTGAACAGTACACAAAGTTCTTCAGCTAAATGTTTCATAAACAGATTACAGAGATTTTTGGTGCACTATTGCTATTGTTTTGTACACAGTTAGCAAGGAGAACACATTTATTTGGAACAAAATTGTTCTATGCATGTATATATACAGATATCTCATGGCATTTGTCACAGAGACAACCAGGTGCTCCGACTAGCAGCTAACCAGATTGCTTTGAGGAGTCCCAATCACTGGATCTCGGGCGTTTTAAGCCTCAGAGTCTTAAAGTCCAGTTACTTCCCTGTCTTAGGTTCCCCGGGCACACTGTCAGGGCACAGATCCTCTATCTAGCACCCCATCCTAAGAGCTGCGAACACATGATCCCTCTGCACAGTCCCAAGGACCAGTGCTGACTCAGATTCTGTCGTAGTTTAAATACACCCTTCCCCCAGAACTCCACCCAAAGGTGGGAGCCTTCTAGTTTCCCTTTTCAAGAGTCCACATGGTAGGGGTAGCATTTAACATGCAGATACTTTGCCCAGAAATCTAACACGCTATTGCTCATTACCTAATCCCATGAGAAATACATAGATTTATACAAAGATAATCAACTCTACACACATTCCCCTGCTTCAGTTTCCTCACCACTCCAGGGCATTCTTTGGGCTGGGGTCAGAGTCCTTTAGATCCATCCACAGTCTTCTCCTCCAGTGCATGGCTTGTTTTCTGAAACATGGAGCCTTCTCCCTAGGCCAGCTTGCTTCCTCCAACCTTGGCCTGTCTGTGCCCTTCTTTCCTCCTGCCCAAACTTCCTGTATCTCTCCAATGAGTCGTTTATTAAAATCCTGCTTGATCACTTCACTTCTTCGCTCTATATCTGGGAATTTTCCACTCTTCTACTTGTCCTACTCTTCAGGCAGGAAGAGGATGTACTTTCTTCCACCTGCAAACCTTTAGCATATCTATTGTCCAGTCAAAACCCTCAAAGTTAGGTACTCTTGATTGTTCACAGCATTGCATGCATCTGTGGCGGGGCTTGGCAGCAACAGTGGATACACATCAACAGAGGGCTTTCCGTGATACAACAATTTCATAACTTCATAATACCAGCTAGAATTCATAAACTGCACAGACAAATTTCCAAAATCATCATGGCATTATACGTAGATGCATAAATAGATTTGTAGATGTTTCACGTGGCCTCATTATACACGCTGAAGAAAGACTGTATGAGGTCAGCATTATTATATGCACAAGTATTTGGGTAGCACTGTTATACACTTGTGGTATTTCATGCTGTACCTATCTATGTGCCTGTCCCTTGGTGGCTGTCACATTTTGTAGCATTTGAATTAGGCAGTATTTTGTTATTCGCAGTGGTCAGAATTGTTACACATGGGTCCCTGAGTTTAAAGGTTTAATCCATATTCAGAAGTGCTGAGCACCCACAAATCTTACTGAAGTCAGTGAAAACTGGAGGTACTCCGCAACTCTATCAGACCACATGTACTTATATACCTAAATATGTATTTAGGAGCCTAACTTTAAGCCTCCAGTCTCTCTGTTCAGCAGACTTGATCTGTAATCATTACTCCAGTCTCAAGGCACAGGCACTACCTCCTGCCTGCCCCCAAATGGAACCATAAAGGGAGGAGTCCCTGGCAAGTGATGTTCCACAGTATGAAGCTGTAACCACTGCTGCCACAAGCAGCCAGCAACATTTGAGCCCGGGACCTTCAGCACAAACCTCCACTACCTAAGCTAAAGGAATAACTCCATTAGCTCAGAACAGTAGTAGGACATTATCCTTTGTAAATCAACCATAGGGTGTATGACACACACTACCATGCTACCCAATCCCTCAAAATCCTCCTTCCCTCACATAACAGGACTATGGCAGTTCCACTGTGCACAGGACTGAAAAACAGACAGGCTTTTTGGCAAAGTGCAGATCTGTATATCTGAACAGTGACAGTATAGTGATCTGAAGAGGCATGTTAAATATTTGTCTAGTTAAAAGAATAGGAATGGTTCCATTTCAGTGCAGTGTGCAATACTAAAAGAAGCTGTGGGCCTGTGTCTGTGCACACTGTGATGAAAATAAAGTCTGGGGGCATTGCTTTTTTTTTTTTTAATGAACTGTGTATAACCACTGTTCAGCCTTTTCCCCTACATGAAAGGAATGGACATCAAAGTACATGTGCACTGAATTTAAATATCTTCAGTCTCAAATAGCTTTCTATGTTTTATTTCTCTCTGTACCCTTACTGTTATGAAATACTGTGTACATTTACAACCTGCCCGGTCCTCTTGTCGATGAACAAAAACAGCAACTTTTTTGCTTCTGCTGCTGTTTCAAACAAGGTGTAATGCAGAGAGTATAGCGTTCCTTGGCATATTTATGGCACAAAGCACACTTCACAGCTGGTTTCAAATGTCCATGTAAAACAACTGTGAAAGCAGGCAAAATGAGCAGGAATGCAGGTTGCTAAGCATCTAAAGAACAAGAGAATTATGGGAGTATGCGATTTTAGAGAAAGCTTTTGAAAAGAGCTCTGTGTAAGATTGAAAACTTCTCTCTTTCACCAACAGAAGTTGGTCCAATGGACGATATTACTTTACCCACCTTGTCTCTCTAATCAATTTCTTTTGGAAGCTTTCCTCCAGGTTACTAAATCAGAATAAGCAAGTTCCTAAGAAGTGTAGGATGGGGTCAGGTGTGCCAGACAACTCCTCATGTGTATCCATCACAGGAAGAGGATGCCAAACAAATGTTTTCTATTGAGCGGAAGGGTTCTAAACATCTCACAAAGGTGTCAGATAAACAAAAGGAGAAAGAGAAGGTGATGGCAAAACTCTCTATGAAGTGTTGTTGCTTCGGTGTGGAAGACAAGAGAATTTCCTTCCATTTAACAAAATGAAACTAAAGAAATACTAAAACTAAATCTGGTTCTCTATGCAAAATACAAGTTTGTATGAAATTAGATCTCTAAGGTAGAGTAAGTGGGCTGTAGTCCACGAAAGCTTATGCTCTAATAAATTTGTTAGTCTCTAAGGTGCCACAAGTACTCCTGTTCTTCTTTTTAAGGTAGAGTAAAAGTCTAATTTTTAACATTAAAAACCCCCAATCAAAACAGCAGATACCTTGCTTCAAACTGCCAAGTTTTAATGTGAAAACCAATACTATAGCAACAAAATGTCAATACTTTGATTAAATACACAACTTTACTGACCAACAGGATTATCCATATACACCAATTAAATTTTTTCTCCCCAGAACTAGCTGTACTAGGCAGCTATTGATTATCCAAAAAGCAATACCTGGGCATATTTATTGAATAGAGTGAAATATGCATCTGATTTCAGGAAAAATAATTATGAAATCAGACAACCCCAACAGATGTGTGAGATGATAAAATCTAGAAACAAGGGGTAGCTAGCAAAGTAACGCAATGACACTGATCCATATTGATTTGAAGAACATTTTGAATGACTGGAACCATAAGCTTCTATCTTTTGCAGCATTTTTTAAGAAAAGCCTCAGGATAGATTAACAATAGCAGGCTCATAACAGTCTGATTTGTTTATTTAACAGAAGTGGTTAAGGGAATGCAGAAGCAATTGCGTCCAATAAAAGTAAAGGATGTCTACACTTAAAACACTGCACCACTGTATCGCTTCAGTGAAGACACTGCCTATGCCTACACAGGGGTTCTCCGGTCAGCATTGGTAATCCATCTCCCCAAGAGATGGGGCAGATACAGATTTAGAGCTAGCCCAGAAGGGGCTGAGAACGGAGCTCAGAGACAGGGCTAAAGACATTAACAAGGGCACAGGGACAGGCCCTGTTGGACCTTTTACCCCAGAAGGGGTTCGTTCATTTATTTTAAACTATGTGTGACTTAGCCAGAAGGCTCAGCCACTGAAGACCTGCCAGATGAGAGCAACAGCCTATAGGTGGCACTGCAAGCAGAAAGAGTGCAGGTTCACTGCCAGCCGACAGGAGGCACTCACGAGAGGTGAGTGTGCCCCATCACAGGACTACAAAACGGCTCAAATCAAAGGTATACAGGGTGTTTTTTCTAGTGGCAACCTGCATTGAGGAGCAAGACGTGCTCCACTGTGGTTTTGAACCTGCGCTACTACTCAAGATTGTAGGAAGCTCCACAAAGCCTAGTTTTGGCACAAAGAGGAGGAGAACTTTTCCAAACTAATACCATGCTTCTCTCTTCCACATAGGGGAGTGTAGGTCCCCTTTGTGGGTACGCAAGAGCAGCCAGCACAGGACGGATGTGTCATTAATAATATTCATCTTTTCCCAGCACACCTGTAGATTGGGGCAGAGGAAGATTCTGCACAGAATCTGACTTAAAAAAAAAAAAAAAAAAAAAAAGCAAGTGAGTGAATACAGTGAAAAACCAGCTTGAGCCAAAGATGAGCAGAGGTGCTGGGCAACCTTCCACGCACATAACTATATCCATGTATTTCAGTGCTGACCTGCAGCTACCCTGAGTTCAATCCAGAGCCCTTTCTTGGGCAATGCCAGTTGTTTAGTGAAGTTAACGTACACTCATTCCCATCTGAGGCCTAGGCCAAGATTTGAAGCCATAGCTTCAGAGGTGAAAACCTCGTATCCTGACTCATTGCACCACTCCAATCTGACTCCCTGGCAAAGGCCCCGCTGACTGTAGAACCATGTTACATGAGATTTCACAAACAAAAGACACACTCCCCCGCACACTTCCTTTCTTCCCCTTATACTAAAAGTAGGGGTTGCAGTACGGCGGTGGCAGAGTCTAGCAGCAGAGCTTATGCAGGAATTCTCCAGTACAAGACTCTAGCCCAAGGGTCGGCAACCTCTGGCACGCGGTTCGCCAGCGTAAGCACCCTGGTGGGCCGGGCCAGTTTGTTTACCTGCCGCGTCTGCAGGTTCGGCCGATTGTGGCTCCCACTGGCCGCAGTTTGCTGTCCCAGGCCAATAGGGGTGGCGGGAAGCAGCGCAAGCCAAGGGACGTACTGGCCGTGGCTTCCCGCCGCCCCCATTGGCATGCGACGGCGAACCGCGGCCAGTGGGAGCCGCGATCTGCCGAACCTGCTGACGCGGCAGGTAAACAAACTGGCCCGGCCCGCCAGGGTGCTTACCCTGGTGAGCCACGTGTCAGAGGTTGCCGACCCCTGCTCTAGCCACTCTAAGTTGACTCAAAATGAACTTGGCAAACAGGAGAATCTAATTCATAGTGTCCCGTTTTGTTTGTTTAGTTTAGCTAAGTGAAAAATATCCATTTCCCAAAATGCTGTTTTGTGTTGGATTCTAATATTCTTAAGATGAGGCAGAAGATGTGGTCTAAGGGACAGGACATTAGTGCTTCTAGATGTGACTAAGATAAAAACTAATAGCTCAGTGGTTTGAGCATTGGCCTGCTAAACCCAGAGTTGTGAGTTCAATCCTTGAGGGATCCATTTAAGGATCTGGGGCAAAAATCTGTCTGGGCCCTCCTTTGAGCAGCGGGTTGGACTAGATGACCTCCTGAGGTCCCTTCCAACCCTGATATTCTAGGATTCTAAGGTACCACACAAGCACTGTATGGGTGTTGGCCCCAGCTTCCTGTCTAGCTAAAAGAACCAACAGGAGCCTGTAGCAGGACAATCTGCCCATGTAAGGGCTTGAGGAGTGAGAGAGCAGCAAGCCCTGGCCTAAGGAGAAGCCCACAGCAGGCAGGTGTTGGGAATCAGCTAAATCCAATTAATCAGCAACTAATGATTGGCTCTGATTCACAGCTGGAAGATATAAGTAAGATCCACCTGAGGCAAAGGGGGAGGGGGTATGAGAGAGAAATACTTTCCTGAGTAATGGCAGAAGGCTACAAGAGGGCGGGAAGGCCATATGGTCCCCCTGAGGCTAAGGGAGGACCCTTAAGCTACTGGGGGGTAGAGGACCCTGCAGTACCAGTCCAGGTCAGGACAATAATTTGTTACTTTAATATTTTTCTTGTGTGTAGGGCAGTGCCACTGACAGCCTGGCAAACAGGTGGCTGAGGGATTGGCTAGAACAACACAAATGACGTGTTGTGTGATCGGTGCTCTCTTTGTGAGGACTGATGCACCGATCGATCAAGGTGACGGTGTGGGGAGAGCAATAGAAGATCCTGCACTGAAGGCTAAAACAGAGTTGGGTGTGGCTGACTGATTTGTCCCCCAGCAGAGGGACAGGCCCAACAGACTATAAAGCTACTGGTAACATTTTGGTTTTATCTGAAAGAGGTGAAAAGGGAACTCACAAAGAGAAATGCAAATTTTGTCATGCCTGGCAATATTTTGGCTTCTACCAAATATATATGTATCTTCTGAGCCTATAGATATGGAGCTAATTCCCTACAAACTTTCCTTTCCCCAGGCAAACTACCAACATACTTTGCAGTTACAAAAATGCCCAGAAACATAGAAGCTCCCTGAGGCTCCATGGGAGGTCACATCTTTACACCAGCTGAGACCCCTGGCAGGACACCATTACTCCCTGGCTGCCTGCCCTAGGCCATGGCAAGCCCCAGGACTCCTAAAGGCTGCGGATGGGTGGGTGCAAAAGATAATACAGCCTCAGATTGTGCTAATTTACAGTGGTGGATTGGCCTGACACACAGCTGGCCTGGGATGGTGGAATTACAGATGCCACTTTTGCAGCCCATCCTGAGCTCCACTGTGTGCTCCTCAGCTATAAGTGGGGGGTTGTAATGAAGAGTCAGA
>NC_048308.1:17017136-17034132 GCF_013100865.1 Trachemys scripta elegans | reverse complement strand
GGGGGGGGGGGGGGGGGGGGGAGGGGATAGAGGGGGGGGGGGGGGGGGGGGGGGGGGGGGGGGGGGGGGGGGGAATCAGGAACAGTACTTGGTCTTGCTAGTGAAGGCAGGGGACGGGACTCAATGGTTCCTTCCAGTTCTATGAGATAGGTATAACAACAAGTTGGTCCAATAAAAGGATTACCTCACCCACCTTGTCTCTCTAATATCCTCTGACCAACACAGCTGAACACTGCAAACATAAATGTAGATAGTTTTGTTTTGTTTGAGTCAACACTACAGACCACGTTACCATCACATTATTAAACCATGTCCAAGCCCTGCTAGAATAGCAGCTCTGAACAGAGCAATGATTAAGAATTGTTTAGCACACATATCCTTTTTGTGTCAGTGTAGTGTAGGTGCTCTTAACCTCCTGTGCCAATTGGTAAACTTAACATAGACAAACAGTTTTCAAAATTAGTTCATCTGTGCATAATTGGACAAGGCAGTAACTTTGCTGCCTGGGAGTGAGAAAATACCGATCCAGTAGTTCTTGCTTCCTCTGGTCATACACTTGGGCCCAATGTTGTCTGCTGTCTTGGAGAGATGAAGGCCACAAGCCCTCGTGACAGTATTTCATATACTGAAAAAGCTGGTGTGCAAGCATTTGTTACCTGTTTGACTTTGTGGATTCTGGTAATAAGCTCCTCTGCAGAGACACTGCCAGCAATTACTTCCAAGGGGATTCCATTGTCTCCTATAAAGAAGCTGGATGGAATACATACTACAGGATCTGCACAGTAATAGTAAAGGCCAATAAATGGATGTAGTTAAAGCAGCAAGATTAAAAGAAAAACTAATGAGTAAGCTACTAGAAAAGGAAAATGCACCGTATCAATCTGAAATCCACCACTCCAAAAATAGAGCAGAAAGTCTAGTTTAAGTTAAAGCACTTCTCTCCAATACAAGCTTAAAAGAAAATTATGTATGTATCTGAAATCAATACTGTTTGTGAAAGAATTCATAAACATGCCAGAGCAGTCTATCATGTATAACGGTATTATAGATAATCCAATTATGCTTTAGAACAAGTATGTTATGTTCTAGCGTTAAGCAGAATATGAAATAATAGTAAGAAATCCATTAAAATCAGTGCACATTCTGGTTGTACTTCAATTAACACTAGCTATTGAAAGAACAAAACAAAAAAGAAATATTGAAAGTTATCTTCAACATCAAAGGATGTTCTTATAAGTATGGAATTTGCTTTCTTCCTTCCTCTCTGTCACCACCACCACAGAGAATTGTAGGAGTTTTAAGTAGAGGGCTATTCATCACGCATAATAGAGTTACTCTTGATTTACATCTGCATAACTAAAAGTGGAATCCAGCCCTTACAGTCAGACATTTTATTCCTATTCCTCCATCCCAACTTCAATTAATAGTATAGCATCTAAATTATTTATTTTTTGTAATTCTAAATATTAACACCAGTACATATCACCAGTTATGGTCTTTCAAGTCTCCAATAACTGGGTTATTCCTATTATGTGGAAAATCTGATTATCTTCAATTTAGAGGACATTATGTGATCAGTTATTGGACTCGCTCTAATTACATATCTTTACCCAAATAACTGAAGAATGGTAGCTGGTCATAATGACTTTTAACTACATTTTAAATATATGTTTTTATATGTACTCCTACATATAATCTTCTACATATACTCCTATGCCTTATGAAACAGTTTTAACAGTGTGTCTTATTGGAAATCTTAATCCTAGGGAGAGGGCCCTATAATTGTAAAGAACAAATACCTCTGAAACAAAATGAAACATTTGAATTGATTTTAAAAGGATACAGATTTGTGAGAACTGTAGACATGCTTCGCTGTATAAAGCAAAAGATATGTTTAGCAGATCAGTCTAATCACTTTACACCAATCATAGATTAGGAAGAGTTAGTCTCATCACATCACAACCTATAAGTGACACACACTCATTGTACATGGGACTGTTCAAAGACTCACGAGATTATGGAAAATGACCTTCAGCTACATTTTCTCATTAATACATTGGAAATAGTCAAGATTCTTGGCTATTGCAACAGGCTGTAAAAGTCCACACTAGATTATTTTAGTGAAACTATGGGGCAAAATAACAACACCATTTTGGATCACTGGTAGTACGACACCTGACTCTGATAACAAGCAGTAGAATGAAATTTACAAAAAATCTCCTTTGAGTGCTTCAAGGTAATAGGATTCTTGTAAATTTCAATATATTGTCTGCTTATGGAATGGAGACGCTAGGTACAGCCAGGGATAGTGCTACAATTCTGAGTAACTTAGTGAGGGACATTGGTGTTTTTGTACTGTGTGCACAGCAATGATTCAACCCGAGTCAACCCATTTCCTAGGTTTGTTTCTGTTGGGACATCCAGGCCTGCAAGATTTTTCAATTTTTGTGACTCATGGAAATTTCTGAACTAGCTAAAATCTTTACTTGACAAATTCAAAAGTCCTTTTAGAACACTCACATTTGTCTGATTTTATAACACTTCATTATTGTGCTTCGACAAGAATCAACCAGACCATGATTTGGCTGTTGACTACAATACTGCAGCAGGAACGTAACTAGAATACTTTTAAAGCTGGAGTAAATCATATGCATCATCCGCTAATTTTTTAGCCTCCAGCTGCACCAAGACTATTGAATGTACTTCAGATGCAAGGCCCTAGAGCAAACAGGAGATGTCTTAAAGAACTAGGTATTATTAACCAAAACTGAAAAAGACCGTACAACATGTAAAGTGTTAGAATGTGACCAAACCTTTTTATATCAATTTTAATAGCAACAAAACCATCTGAGGCTGCTTCAGTCACCTTCTGATCCTCCCAACTTGCAGCCATCTGTGTGGATTGTTCATCATCACCTGCAAGAGATATGCCTTCTTATCACAAACATGAAGCTAAACACATCACAAACTGCAAGTTCTGGTCTGATACTGGCCTTACTAAACTTGCATGAATTTGACTTCACAAGTGACTGAAATCTTCATAAAATACAGGGGTTTTAAAATTTATGTATTGTTTTTAAATTAGTTTGTTCTCAATTACAAGTAGTAGTTTTCTTTGAGACTTACTCAAGAAAAGGAGGGTTAAAACAAAATGTAAATGTGTCAAGAACATCCAAGAAAGCCTAGAATTTAAGATATATTAGTTAATAAAACATATAATCTTGAGGGGGCAAAAACAAGCCAATTATCCCAAAGGCTGTTATTTTGTTTGAAAATGAACAGAAAACAGTATTCTGTGATTTGAACAGTGGAAAACATTTTACATGTGGTCATCAACATTGTCAGAGAAAAAGAACTGACAGAAAAGAACTGACTGAGTCTTGCTAATGAAGCCTGACTCTTGCTAAGAACCGTCATGCATTGCAGTTCCCTTCTGTCAGTTCTTTTCTCTGCTTCCACAACATGCACATCAAATATTCCTTGAACATTTTGAACTAGGAATAGTCTGTATTAATTTGCTAAAGGCTAGAAACCTTATTTGCCAGTGAATGCTAGCAGCTTGCTAAAAATGTTGATTAAAACCTGTTTTCACTATTTTTATTTATTTTAAAAATGTGTTTTTTGGGACAGGCCATTTAACAGTTTTTCTCTCGCTACAAAGTAGCTCTATAAAACTCTTATGATTATTATTGTGTATTTGCTTGTATAAATGTGCCTGAAGCCTTGTGTGTGCAACTACTACAAGACCAAACAAATGAATTGTAGCTAATGTACCAAAATGTCAAATCTTTCATCAAACCTGTGTGGCAAATAGTGTAAACAAAAGAAATACTATACTTGTGAATTAGAAGAAAACTTCCATTCTAAACCTCTATTTACTATAAAAAGAACAGGAGTACTTGTGGCACCTTAGAGACTAACAAATTTATTTGTGCATAAGCTTCCGTGGGCTACAGCCCATTTCAACATTCCAGTCCCAAAAGTTACATTTTAGAAGTTCTCATGCTTGGCAGACCAGTTAACTACTTTTGGAATATCTGGAGAAAATCCATTCAGGCATTTTTTAGTTATCAAAGAATATTGTTCAAACACTTTTTTTTCTGGTTTGACTTAGATTTAAAACTTTTATGCAGGCATGAACATAAACCATATACCCTGCTAGATTTGAAAGATTAAATTGTGAAAGTGCATGCTATTTTCCTTGTCATATGCAGTTTCAGAAAAAAGGTTTGATAGCTAATGGAAGTTCCTAAATTCAACGTAATGAACTGAAGTCACTCTCTTACTTAGTGGAGCCTCATCTAGACATCAGGGTAAGCATGCCTCTTGCTATATTGTTTCAGCAGTCTTCCTATGAGTGTGTCCACGTTAGGAAAACTGGTGTTTTCTTACCATACAGTAAAATCCTAGTGAACACATGGCCAGTCTGTAGTTTTGTCACATTAGCAGATTAAGGTAAGACCTAGGCTACCCACTAGTATTTATCTTTACTTACTAACATGTGAAAGCTACAAACTGTCTTGTTTTCACTAGGATTTTACCACAAATTAGTTTCTACATAAACGAACATAGTATAGAACACAACTTTTTTCCTAGAAAAGACAAGGCCTATAAGCCAGTTTTATTTTGAACTGATAAAACAGGATATTGATGCATAGCTACACATATGATATCAAAAATGTGTTTGGAGAGGATTAAATATTAGTCAGTCTTAATCAGATTTATTCACTTGTAATAAGCAAACAGTCATCCAGAAAGAACTGATCCACAGTAATTTGTCTTATTTAGAGTTGTAGTGACTCTTAATTGTTTGGAACCCACTATTTTGTTTTCTTTTGTAATAATGATTGTTTATATAAATCTGGCTATTTCATAACACTAAATATATTATCCAATGACAACAAAAAAACTCTCACATAGTAGTCTATTAAGTAATTATTACTATTTACTTTTTTAATGACAGCAGGGACACCCATTCCTTTCCTCAGGCATTGCACCTCAAGCAGACCATTTGGCCTTTCTGCTTCTTGGAGGAGGGTTATTTCAAACCAGCTATGCTGACAAGTATTTGCCAGCCACATGAATGAGTTCTCCCTTGCATGTTTTGTACTCCAGAAATTTGGGACCATTTCATTATTGTATTATTTCTCTCTATTACTATTGGAAAGACCCCTATAATTCCATTTAATAAACTTTGAACAAAAAAAACCTATAAAATTATTTAATCTGGGAATCCTTTGGATTGACACATTTGTCTTCTACGCTTCTTTAACATCAGTGGTTGCCAAGGTGCCATCTACAGACCACTGCTGGCTTGGTGCTGGCTGCTCCCCTTTGCTTCCAACTGCTTAGAGGCAAGCAGGCACTTTACTACATGCTTTTTTCAAAAAGGATACACTATTATCCTATTAGATAGCTAAAAATACCTAAATCCTTGCTTAATATTAGCTTTTCCATGTAAGCAATTGCTGCAGTTTCCACAACATTGTTGTGAGATCACAAATGTGAGAAGTTATTCACAGTATAATCTCTATAAAATGTGACCCAAAACATGAAAAAGTTGATAACCTATATTACATAAACCATGTCTCATGCCATTTAATTTAAAATCTATAACCATCAGTGGAGGGGGATTTCTATTTTGTGTCTATTTTTGTTTACATAATCCTTTCCGGGTTAAAGTTCATCTAATGTTTCCTACTGTAGTAAAGTTTTGAAATAAAAAGGTTAATACAATGATTAAGAATCCAAATGCATATAATGAACCTCAGAAGATCCAAGACATTAAGCTAAATGGGAATTCTAAATGTTGTACACTATTTAGGAGTATTACCAACTGGCAGAACTATCTTGGGACTCTAGCTCCTTAGGCTGTCAGAGACCTCGTAGGTTTCTAAGATGGGAAAAGTATCACTTTAGTATTTCTAGCAGATGATTACAGTGTTTATATAGTCTCAATAGAGAGCACTGACCTTTTCAGCTTGCTGGGTAAATATAGTTATCTACAATGAGAAAAGATGGGTGTATTTTCCCCATTATGCAATGACTGTAGAAAACTGAACCATTCCAGTCATTAGCTGTGTCTTGTAAAACACCAAACACACTGTTGGCGTTAAATAAGCTTTTCCATAATCAGCATCAACTGTCAATGGGCTCAAATCTTTTCATTTTTGAATCCTTTATAACCATACACAAAACACGGTACTTCAGTGGGTCTTAAGGATTAAGTGGTTAATTGGGTCCTAAACCAAAATTTCTTTGTTTTTCTTTTGGTATTCAGCAGGTCTTTGTCAATGAATATGGCAAAGTCCAGTTCTAAAATGCGTTGAAGATTATGCGTTTGTTGAAGTATAAGAAATTATATGAAATAACACCTGTAACTGAAGCTGAGACTTTATGGGAGAAATTCACAGTTTACTGGACACCCTTTGATAATTGAAAGTGCTATTGGTACATTTTAAGTTATAGAAAAAAATGCAATTTAAACAGAGTACACAATTTACTAAGTCTATTTGGTGGAAGTACAGCTTCCAGTCTCAGAAGGGTCAACTCCGCCCTTCATCTTTAAGTAAACTGAATTCCATTTCAGTTGCCTCAGTCTGTCTCTTGCTCTCCCTCTACCTTTTGGATGAGAAAAGGTCCTATTGGCTTTTTATTAAGGTTAAAAATTCCATGGCAATTTTGTATAATAAGGGTTTGTTGTGATGTCCAAAGTTTCCCCTCCCACTACAGTTGTAAAGTATGCTACTGAACTGTTGGCCTCCATCCCATTAATGGCACTGTCCATATATAATTTGAAAAATGCTTTGGAAGCCCTTGGAATGATAGTTATTTGTTAGACAGCAATTCAGTTATTTATTATACCTTACTTCAAAACCATGTAATGAAAAAGCCATACAGAAACACACACATGTTAGGGTTAAGGTTATTATAAGAACCTGAATTCCAAATTTCCTGACTTGTTCAATTACAATCTTAACATTGTAATCATATTTTCTGTTTTTAATTTTTTTTTATTTTAAAACAAGAAAAGCAGTTCGGTAGGTATTTTCTAAAAGGCACCTAACATTTATTTTGATGTTCAAACCTTACAACCAGCCAGGCAACTGGCTGGTTGTAAGGTTTGGACATCACCAAAATCACCTCTGAGGCAGGATAAAAACATGTGAAGTTTCAGTTTAAGTGGCATTGTTTCCAAAAATAACCAGCCTTTACAAATTCAGGCTTATAAATGAAAGTGCCATCTCAACCATAGAAACATAAGTATAGTTTGGCAAGAACACTGATGTGGACAGTATAGAATACAGAAACGTATCTGAGTGAGTTTTGCATCAAATGAAGGATTAGTTTTAAAGGAATTAATTGCAGCAAAAAGTGAAACCGAAAGCTTTGTATCTGCAAGTTAGCTACCTATGAAATTCTGGAGAATCAGTTTTTAGGATTAGTGATACTGCATCTTCTGTACAGCAGTACAGTCAGTACGTCAGCAGTTATTTGAGACCACTGATTAACCTTTTGGTTCCCCAAAGGTACATGTTCCCTAGGCTGCTTTTTTTTGTGCAAGTCTCCAATCCAATCCCTAACTTTATTTAATGTTTCAAACCAGTTTATATTAGATGGTGGCATACCAGCACTCCCTGCTCTTTAAAACCAGCAGCCTCTGTTCCTTTATTTGCAACTTCATGTAAATGGCCATTATTATTCAAATTTGGCTCTTCATTTTAGAATTTAGAACATAAATGAAAGAGACCAAAGAGCAGCAGAACTGAACTGGAAACCTAATAAGTGGAAAGTGATATCCTGTTGCCCTTGACAGGACTACATTAGAAATACAAGTTAATACATTTAATACTATCAACTACTTGAAATGGCTGAAATGTCCATGAAGTTAATGGAAACTTGTTAGCCACAAGCAGGAAAATAAAAATCAGTCTTCACCGAAGTCGCAACATTATGTCTCACAGGTAAATTGTCGAAAGTTACAAAATGTGTATGTCAGGAGGTTTCATGTTGTTTACTAACTACCTTTCCATTTGATCTTATATAACATATTCTATGATAACTGCATCCCTAACTATAGAGCCAAGGGAGGAACCACTTGCTCTGTATATAAATCTATAAAACATTTTGGGATCTTTGCTATAAAAGAAACTTCATTAAAAAGATGTCTTGTCAATAGAACACTGAATTCCACAGACAGCTCCCTCAAAGCTTAGGAAACAATATCACATCTCACTCTATAACATGAGGGGTATAAAATAGCTGGGCTGAGCCAATCCCACTTTTTAGCCACCACATTCATTATCCATAGCTACACCTCCCAGTGGGGGATGCAGAATAAAGAGCACTATGCCAGCCAAGACCTAAAAATTGTTACTACCTATTTAAATGGTCTTTTGTGACTTTATCTGTGGAAGGTAGATGCATCCCATGTTTTGATGTTCTTTTAAAAAGTTACTTGACACTAGTAGTAGGATTTGTTCTGGGCAGTGGTGGTTGGTTAGTTTTAGCTAATTTTTTGTATGAGATGCTCAGAGGCCTTCAAGCCACAAGTATATAAACTATTAGTCATCAAAATAAAAAGATCATTCATAAACAAACACAATGGAGACAAAGTAAAAAATAAGAACCTAACCACCTCCTCCCAATTTCTTACATTTTCTAGATTGTAAAGCAGTATACACAGTGTGTGCATGTGTAACGGTGGTAATGAGAGAGCTGTACCCAAAGTTTAATGTAAGAACATAAGAATGGTCCTACTGGGTCAGACCAAAGATCCATCTAGTCCAGTATCCTGTCTTCTGACAGTGGCCAGTGACAGGTGCCCCAGAGGGAATGAATAGAACAGGTAATCATCAAGTGATCCATCCCGTTGCTCATTCCCAGCTTCTGTATAGAGGACTCAAAAGAGCATGCAGACAGCATAGGAACAGTATAAAAAGTTATAGATGTGATGAAGAGTGTCTGCAGAATTATATAGGGGACTAGGATAGGAAAGAGGGACAGTATAAAGCTTGAAGTACCTACAGGGGAAGCCTGGAAGTGAGCAGGGCATGGAGAACCACCATATACACGGAATGCTGTAGCACTGGCATGACAGCACAGAGAGAATTGTTGGTGCTGTGATTGGGGACATTAGTACTGCAAAGGACGTTACAAAATGGGGAAATAGAGACCGCTGCATAAACAGGCAAGCAGTTGTAAAAGAGCTATTGATAGCATTGCAAAAACAGAACCAGGAGACTGCACTTGGGAGTACAGAGGCTGTAGGCTGGTATAGTTAAATAGTACAGACAGCTGTATAGGGGCCAAGGGACTCCATGACGCAGTATAGGGGTGTGGGGTGTAGAGTCTACACTGTGCACTACAGAGAATGTAAGGTGACATGGAGACTGCTTAAGGTGGTAGAGAGAACATATCACAGCATTGAGCATTATAGGAGACCTGGGAACTGTATGGTGCAGTACAGGGGGCTACAGAGGAGCATATAAAGTATAGGAAACCTAGAAACTGCATGAAGCAGCACAGAGGGGTATATAAAGGCAGTATAGGAAACTATAGGGTCAGGGGGAGGTATAGGGGCCAATAGGGTCAGGCTCCAGTATAGCAGGCTTGGGGCCTGCCTGGGATAGCACAGAGGCTGGTACAGGGGACTAGAGGGTCAGTTGACAGTATGGGGGCTTAGGGGCTGCCTGGGGCAACAGAGGTGGTGGTACAGGGGACAACAAGGTCAGGTGATGGTATAGGAGGCTTGGGACCTTAGACATCGTTTGTAGACCCCCAGGGGTCCGCAGACCAGAGGTGGAAAACCACCGTTCTACGGTAACGGCCTTTTGTGGATCTTTTAAACAGAGTCTGCAGACCCCAGGGGCCCACGGACCACAGGCTGAAACCCGCTGGTACGGAGCACGATGGGGCCAGGCCATGGTATAGGGGGCGCGGGGCCTGTCTGGGCAGCGCGGAGAGTAGCACAGGGGACTACAGGGCCAGGAGACGGTATCGGGGCGCGGGGCCTGCGCGGGCGGTTCCGGAGGGGCGGAATAGAGACTCTCAGGGGCCACAGGCGCTGTCAGCAAAGGGGCTGCCCCGGGGACTATGTCCGGCGGCCGGGAACGGCCGGGCCCCGCTCCCCCAGGCCCGCTGCCGGTTGTACCTGACACGAACACCACGAAGACCGAGCTCTGTTGCTTGGCGGCGGCGATGGCGGCCGGGATGGTGCCGCGGAACCACAGCATGGTGCCCCCCTAAGCCCCCGCTCCCTGGACCCGGACCCCCAGCCACCCACCCTCGCGATGCGCATGCGCCACAAAACCTGCAGCCTCGCTGTGAAACGGTGACTAACCGCCCCAATTCCCCCAGGGCGCATGCGCTCCCTGCTCAGTGGGGCGGTGGTAGGGTAAACCTGGCTGTGATTCCCCCCCTGCACATTCCTCTCGCCTCCCCCAGTTGCGAGTGACACATTACGCAGCGCGGGTGTGCGGGCGGCAGATTCACCACGGTAGGGAAGGAGGCGCCTGGGCGCTGGGTCTAAGCGACAACGGCGGACGGGCCAGGCTTTGGGTGGGCGGGGGACGCCCCTGGGCAGCTCCGCCCTCACAGGGGGAGAACAGCCCTGTCCGGCCGCGCGGCGGATAGAGTGGTGCGGGCCTGGCCCTTCTCCACCGCCTGCGGGGAAGGATCGTCCCTCTCAGGGGTCTCACTGCCCCCTGAGCGCCCCGTTCAGAGACGGGGACACCGGCCAGCTCGGGGCGGGGCCTGCTGCAGGGCTCTGCCCCGCTCGCCGCCCTCCTCGGCCTGGGGGCAGCGACCCCGAGCGGACACGGGAGAAAACGGCAGGTGGCTCCGGCAAAATTCCCCAGGGGCCGGTGTTGTCTCCTGATGAGATCGGCAGTCCCCCTCCCGCAGCAGTGGCTCGGGTTCCGGCACTTGCTGGGCCGTGGCCAGCGGCAGTGAGTGGGACACGGGTTTGTACAGCACCGAGTAATACGCGGAAAGTTTCACTTGTCCCTGGTGGGAATGTTTTCACTATGAACGGGGCTGCCAGCAGGGGGTGTTGATACTGTTCATTGGGTTGTAGGTAAACCCCCTGCAATAAGGGAACTTACCTTGGGTCTGTAATATTCTCTGTACGCCACTTGCACGATCTCAGGCGTTTTCAACCTTTATTCACGTGTAGACCTCTGAACATTTCAAAGGGAGGTGCAGCCCCCTTTGGAAATCTAGACAGGCTGCAGATTCCCAGGGGTAGGAGGCCACGGGTGGAAAACCGCTGCACCATACAATTAAAAATAAACGGACATTAAGCATGCGTGCAGCCTTCTTTGACTGAGACTACTTTTAGACAACTTTAGATCAATTTTAGAGCCCATATTACTATCAACAACCTGAAACTTTTCCTATACAACACTCAAGTTTGCAGCACTGGTCTCATTTGACATTCAAACTCTTCAGCACTACAGGAACAACTGTTACTGTTGCATATGATTCTGCTGGGCACAAGGCTCAAGTGGGGAGGACAGCATTAACAGTACTGCTTTTTTTTAAAAAAGAGAAATAAATCAAAACGAGTTTGTCTTCTGGGACCAAACTGCGCAGTATCATGCTTTTTGGGTATTTCTTGCAGCAAAGCAAGAACAGATCCCCAACCCAAAGAGCTTTAATAATAAACATGACCAGAAAAATCAAAATAAGCCTTTAATTAATGGGAGACTACCACCTCTCCATAATAAACCACAAATCTGCAGAGCCAAGACTAGAACTCAGCTCCTACAACTCTAAACACTCAGAGCTGTACTGGTTGAACTAAAAGAAGATCCCTATTAATAGAAGGACCATTATAATCTTTCTAATTTTCCACTCAGCCAGCAGAGGGTAAAATTCACACAAACATACAGATTAAAATTTTCAAAACTGACTAGCAATTTTGGGTGTCCAATATGAGACCTTAAAACAGCTTGATTTTCAGAAAGTGATGAAAATCAGACCCTTTAAAAAGGCTTCAAAAGATGGGCAGTCAAAAATCAAGGCCATCAAAAAAATCACTAGTCACTTTAAGATCAAGCATTATCACCAAGATTTTCACTCTACTGAAATCAATGGCAAAAACCTCCCATTGATGTCAGAGGGATTGGGCCAATGTTGGAATTACGATTATTTATGCAAAGTATTACCACAACACTAACTTTACTTTTGTTCAATCCCTGTGCTGAATGGTATGGATACAATTGCTTGAAACATGTCTAAAAAAACCTAAATAATAAGCAATTTACTACACCCAAATAGTAACAAAACTTTTATAAGCATTATATCAAGATGCTTACAAACTGGCTAAACCCAGGGGAGTTTAGACCCATAGTGTTTGGCTCCAACATGGTCAAACAAGTATTAACAATGAATCCTTTAAGAGTTTATGTAGTTATACCTCTTAATAAACAAGTGGTATCATTGCTAATTATCAGACCTTCGATAAGGCCAGATGAATCAGTTCCTTATATTTACTATACCTCGTGCCCAATTAACCATGTTTTATTTCTATTACTTCAGCCCAAACTTTAAATAAGATAACACTGGTAATTTGAAGGGTCACTACAATTTAATCAGTTCTTATTATATCATTTGTATTGGTCACATGCTTTGAGCCTATTGTGCATGCTAATACCCCAACACAATTTAAAACTATAGTTCATCCAAATCTAATGTGGGACTATAATCTACAGCCCATAACTGCACTGAAAGCAATGACATAACTATCCAGAACAAAAACATTTACTTAATTGTGAAGGATTTCCTTCAGCTATAACCAGAACATCAGCTTTCAGGGAGATTTAACTGGGGGAATGTTGACAAGGTTGGCACAAGAAATGATGAAGAGACTTAACAGACTAAAATAAAAATTTCAGATCAGGGTGATTTTTAATTACATGTAATGGAAAAGTGATTTGACCAATTTCCTTCAAACTTTACATAAACATCCTCCTTGGTTTTAGGACGAAATGCAACACTTTCCAGGCCAAACTGATTTTCTAAGCAAATATTATATTACAGCTAAAACTGGACTTCATAATTAAAACTGCAACTGATTTCCATTATAAAGAGACTATTTCCTGTGCATAAGTCCACAACACATATGGAGAACAAAACAAGCCTACAACCAAACAAGTTCCCACAAGATTAATTATAGCAAACAGCAGACTGCTCAAAACAATCTACATGGTCAATGTGACATTTTAAGGAATAATTGAGTACAGAAACATGAAAGCTAACACAATTCATTATTCCATCTTGGGTACAGATGTTTGGTTTCTAGGTTGGGTGAATAAGCATCCCATTTTATACCTCAAGCTCAATTAATTCTTCTCTCAGTTTGACAGAATTAAGTTCCCATGTGCACACCAATGCCTGATCCATGCCTTGAAACTTAATTTGCAGGCCTCTGTGTTGTAGAAACCCAGTGACCCTGCTGAATGTCCTAAAGACCTGCAGAATGCTACATCCTGCAGTATCCGGGACAGTAAGGTGTTGACTTTCCTCCTTTGCGGAGCCTAGCCACAGACCACTAAGCAGGTCAGCTGCTCTTCCTATGGCTCACTTCTCCTTTGAATCTCTCTTTACAGCGGAAGTAAATAGGGTTTGGACATCAAGACCGCTTGGGCGCTCTCAAGAAATGTCAAGAAAACACACTTTCAGGGAAACAGGTTAGATTCAAGTTAAATTTTATCTGATCCTATTCTAAGGGCCAATTTTTATTGCCATGTGGGAAAACTTGCCTATCCAGTTTGGCAGGTATTTGGAGACCATAAGCAGAATCTTCGAATATGCTGCCATGATCTTCCACCTAAATGAATCTGACCTCTTGTGGGTAGTCTCATTATTAACATGCAAGGGGTGGAATTTAAATTCTATTTGCTATTTTTTGGCATGTTTTGACACTGTCAGTTTATGTTTTAATTTGTGATTATAAAATCTATGTAGAAATGCTGCGAGGCTTTGTCAGGCACATTTATTCATTAGAAAAATACTACGGAGAAGCGGTAGCCTCTTTTATAGACACGGCTGTAACCAGCTTTCTATTTACTCAGCCAACTGTGTCCCCGGCACCATTTCCCAAAGTCATAAAAAAAGTTCCTGTCTGCATCATATTCATAAACCCATCACCATATCCTCATTTAAATTCCCACTTAAAGCCTTCTATGATTTACTTGTGATAGCAGCACATACCTATATCCAAAAACTAAAAGAACAATGATTATAAAGTATGTGCAATGCTGTAAGATTTGCTTTCTAAAGTATGCACCAAGTCTTAAAAATTAGCATATCATAGAGTAGATTTGGGCAAAAGGTAATTTTTTTGGTCTGGCTCTCGTTAGGCAAGTTGTAAGCTAAGTTCTGTTAAACTGTTCCCTAAATATGAGGAAAACTTGCAAAATGGCATAATATGGATTCACTTAGGTTTCAAACAGTCCTATAGTTTAAACAAATGCACTGGAAAAAGTTTGTATTTGTAAACATTTATTTTCTCGAACTGAAAAAAGGCTTGCATCAGCACACATTGTACAGCCTTGCAAATTACATAGAAATTGAAAAAAGATTTTGTTTGTATGTGCAATGAAACTTCTGATGTCCAGTGATCCTCTGCAAATGATGAAAACATATTTAAATGACTTAAGAAGGGTCCAGCACTTATTTAAACACAATTATCCTAGAGTGCAAAGAAAGAAAAAGATTTATACCAGTGGAAACACAAAGTGCAAACATTTTGTCATTTGGGGAGATACATTTTAATGTCTTCACCCTTTTACTAAAACCAAATTGGCTTCAATGAACATTCTTTGTAGTTTAGACATATTCATATTTCACTTTAATACTTATGCTAATCTGTTTGATTAGAAATGAGTTCAAGAATATAATTTGTAATTATCTTTCACACTGTCTGAGTGAATCTTGAAAGGACTGTGTACGGAGTTTAAAAGTTACTGAAACTGCTTTATTGGAAAAAGAAACGGGAAGAGAAATATGTTAACTGAAGACTTTTGCGTAGTTGGCTAAAAAACAGTGTAATTTCTTAATAGTTATTCTCCCTTCCCTCACCCCATTCCACCCCAAGCCCTCTGCCCTAAAATGGATAGTTGTGTGCTGGCTGTGAAAAGGGATTACAAAATACAGATCTGAATATGGGTATTCATTATGAACAGTGGTTTGCTGTACAATAGAGATTTGGATCTGATACAAGAATTCAGAAATATAAAACAAAACTACTATAAAAGTAAGGGGCATTTTAACAGCGTTCCTCATAGAAAGCTGCCTCTCTATCTTGTCAGAATGGATTCTTACAGTTGTCTGGGATTAACTTTATATCTATTCTTCTTCTTCTTGCTGGATCACTGGGTTATTCTTCCAAGGCTATAATGTCATATGAGAACACATCCCAGGAGTCTCTATGAAGAGAACAGAAACCCCGTAACATCAAGCCAATCAAGTAGAGAAGAGAATGACATGGAACTAATAAAGGCTGAATGTCCAACAATGTAGCTGCTACTGAGAACTAGCCCTTTCCAGAATATGAAACTCATAGTGCTTCTTGCTTGTTCTCAGCCTAAACTTGTTAGCTGAGTTACTTTGTTTCTTCAGTGCATTTTGGGCTGCTGACATCGTAGGGAACGTAGCTAGAACTGTATATGTGGAGGCCAAGTCACTAGGTTTGGAGGGTTCAGTGTTCACATTACTATCTCCACTGCCACAGTAATGGCGTTGGTGTTGCTGTTGCATCTGTAGACACTGGGGATTCCTTAGCCACCGAATCTTGGCACCAACTTTAAAAAGTTCTCCAAATAGTTTTTCAGCTTCCATACGAGTTATTCCTTCTGGCAGTTCAGTAATTTCTAAGACTTTTCCAACAACTGAAACAAGAAATACGTAGAATTAAAACTGGTCATTACATTTAACAAGGATTCAATTTTACATAAAATAGTGATCTTACATTAGATGTGAAATTAACTCTGTTCAAACAAACATACATTCTGCTTCTCCTATATTTAAAAAAAATCTCTGTGGCACTGAACATCAAAACTACTAAAGTTCCAAGTGTGTTCAACTGAAGTTAAGCACGCAGGCTAAAAGATAGTACAAGGCGCTAAATAATTAATAAGGGTTTGTCTTACATGAATATTTAGTTTGCAGCAAGCTGAGGTGAGAGTCTATTCCACCCTGCTGCCCATAAAGACCCTGCTGATGCATACCCTGCCGTTTCGAAGTACGACAGACCAAAACACAGTAACTGTTTGTGTGCGTCAGCAGGCTCCCTAAGGACAGTTAGTGCTGGGTAGATTCACACCTCAGCTTGCTGCTAACTAAATGTTCATGCAGACAAGACCTTACCCTAGTTCTGCAGCAGAACTGAGGACTTAAGACTAACACTTGGATGATCTATTAATGGGATAAAAAAATATGGTTGCAATAAAGATGTGGGACAGTGAGAACTGTGATTTGCTTCACTCACAGTAATGTAAAACTTACAGGAAAACACAGCTTTGGCTATCTGCTCTCATGGCGGAGACTTCCTAAGGAAAGCAACCCAGCTCCCTTCTGTATTCATTGATACGCAAAGACAGTTGGGGGTAATACACAAAACGTATATCAGAGGGGTAGCCGTGTTAGTCTGAATCTGTAAAAAGCGACAGGGTCCTGTGGCACCTTTGAGACTAACAGAAGTATTGGGAGCATAAGCTTTCGTGGGTAAGAACCTCACTTCTTCAGATGCAAGTAATGGAAATCTCCAGAGGCAGGTATAAATCAGTATGGAGATAACGAGGTTAGTTCAATCAGGGAGGGTGAGGTGCTCTACTAGCAGTTGAGGTGTGAACACCAAGGGAGGCGAAACTGCTTCTGTAGTTGGATAGCCATTCACAGTCTTTGTTTAATCCTGATCTGATGGTGTCAAATTTGCAAATGAACTGGAGCTCAGCAGTTTCTCTTTGGAGTCTGGTCCTGAAGTTTTTTT